>NW_024712642.1:165000-182500 GCF_018991925.1 Homarus americanus
CTACCCCGGTGTCTGAACAAAGCTGTGAATTCGATTTTGATTCTGACATTGTGTTTGTGATGATATTTATTAAAATTTCCGATAAGAAAGAACGTCTTTACCGATAACACATAGAACGTCTGACCCGATACACAAAATATCTTACTCGATACCACATAGATCATCCGATAACCCATAAAACATGTAGTCTGATAACACAGACCATCCAATCCGATACCAAATATCCAATCCGATACTATATAGAATATCCAATCCGATATCATATAAAATATCCAATCCGATATCATATAAAATATCCAATCCGATATCATATAAAATATCCGATCCGATAACACAGAACATCCGATTCAATGGTCATTGAGGAGGGAAGGGACGACCTGTAATTTTTCCAGTGGACTCCCAAGACCAATACAACGGAGCGAGGGTGAAAGGCGGTGGTACACAATGTATCGTCTTAAGGGTAAAGGTGTGGGCAGAGGTGTGTTTCTTAAAGGTAAAGGTGTGGGTAAGGGTGTGGGCAGAGGTGTGGGCAGAGGTGTGGGCAGAGGTGTGTTTCTTTAGGGTAAAGGTGTGGGCAGAGGAGTGGGGAGAGGCGTGTTTCTTAAAGGTAAAGATGTGTTTCATAAGGACAGGTGGTTACGAAAATGCTGAAAATTTTTCGAACTAAATGCAAATGATGGAAAGCTTAAAATTCCAAACACACACAAGACGAATCGAACTAAGCGTAAACAAATCATTCGACTAAACTCTTAAGAATTTTGAGACAGTCAGGCATTGCTGATAATGAAGTTACCTGGCGAGAATTTGTAAGGTACTGAGGAACTTTAAACAGGTAATGGCAGGTGAATGTACCGTTATAGTGATGTTGCAAAGGTACACATTAACCTAACCTAACCCGTGTCTAGGTACGTACACATTAACCTCAGTGACAGGCTGCAGAGGTACACATTAACCTTTGTAACCTGTGCTAATAGACCAGGTGCTGTAACTCTTAATTATACAGGTGAGTGTATATATGAGAGAGACTGTACAGGTGGTTTTAATCAGGATTTAAACAGAAACTACAGGTAAAATTAGTTAGAAATATACTGCACATTAGCTAAGGTAACTTGAATGATAAGAGTCAGTTGATGTAGCTCTGTGATTATACAGGATTATATAGACAATGAAAAGGTGTTTATAATCGGGAATCGGGATTATAGAAGTAAAAGATAATCTCTATTATATAAAAAATTATACAATAAACCCCAACAGGTATTTCCAATTTAGATTATAGATCATATACAGGTGAAAATAACTATGATTATATATACGAATATACACGTTAATTAACAGGTATTTCCACTCAATATTCTTTAACACCTTCACTATGGGGAAGTCACTTATATCAATGGTGGTTAACTCTACACGATTGTTTTCACCTGACAGGGAAACAAGAACACAAGGGGGGGGTGGGGGTGAAAAGAATTATAATGGAGAAAAAAAAAACCCGACACATTTACAGCAAAACAAACGCCATTACACACCTTTACCAACCTGTGTTTACTGTGGTATATTCGAGGTCATTAGGCTGTCACACACCTGAGTTACTGACCAATGACGTTCTGGGTGAGTTTTAGTGAGTTATGTGGAAGTGAGTAGCACATGGTATGAGAGAGAGAGAGAGAGAGAGAGAGAGAGAGAGAGAGAGAGAGCGGTGGCCATAAGAGCCCGGTTCAATAATACATCCGTGAACAGGAAAATAAAGAAGCATTAAATTAAGGGAACGATAGAGTGTAGGAGAGCGAGTCGAGGTTTACAGTATGGTGGATAGTGACGGGGAGAAGGTCGATAAATACAGTAAACGTTAATGAAAGAGGAATGGGAGATAATGAACGTAAATACCGATAAATGTCGAGAAGAAGCAGAAGAGGCATAAACCAGATGATAGGAAAGAATAAGAGAGAATGGGGAGTTAAATTGTGAATATTATTGTTAAGAAAGATGGAATAGAGAGTTGAGGAAGGGAGAGGCAGGTTTGTTACGTCGGGTTATTGAACAGATCTTTACACAGTTCGTCATGATAGAGAACAGAATCCCAGGAAACCCTCAAAATTATCTGTCAATGGTTAAAGACTTTGGAGCAGCGACTTGTGGATGGAGACCTTCAGGAACAATTATGTTATTCTGAGAAACAATAATACGGTTTACTGATGGAAAAACAACACTTCTCTCAGATTTTAAACGATCATCTGTGTGCTATTCAACGGACTGTGTAATTACATCAAATTGAGTGGTTTCCGCTAATTACCTGGGACGAGCCTTTGACGTGGCAAATGGTGGTTGGGAGGTAGTTGAAGCCCCTGGAGCCGACAAAGAGGCGTGGCGGCGGGGCTCACGGGGGCAGTCGGCAGGACACTGGTCGAGGAACTCATTTTCTGCCCCAACGACCCCGTAACTCTTTGTTTACCTCCCGAAGGCCGATGGGGGAGCCACCCCGACAGGGAGCTAGCTACCGGGGCTGAAAACCTGAGCACTGACGGTTGATAAGCGGGGAAAAGGTGGAAAATCGAGTCTCAATTACAACCAAGGACCTACCTGCTGGGGAGGTGAGGGAGGGGGTCTCTAGAGTCACAATAAGATACTCCCGGCAGAGGTACAAGTGGAAGGTGGTATTATGGCAGGTTTGTCTGGGTGGATCTATTGAGTGTCTGCACCATGCTGGGCTGCTGACCCCCTCCTCCACCTTCCACCTCTCACTTCCTAATGCTCACTCACGTCCACCCCCTCACACCCCAACACCCCACCCTCACACCCCAACACCCCACCTCACACCCCCAACCCTCACCCCCACACCCCAACACCTGCACCCCTCACACCCCAACACCCAGACCCCACACCCCCAACACCCCACCCCAACACCCACACCCTCACACCCCAACACCCACACCCCTCACACCCCAACACCCACCCCTCACACCCCAACACCACTAACACCCACCCTCCACCCCAACACCCACCCCTCACCTCCAACACCCACATCCCCAACTCCCACACCCCACAACACCCTCACCCCCTACACCCACACCCATAAATAAAATAATGATCTACAGTACCGACGCGTATCCAAGAGGTGTAACAGCCACAGATATCACACTCAGGTAACTTCCTCTACCTGATGTTCACCTCAACCACAACCTCCCGTGGACTGGTACAGGTGAAACAGAGACAACATTATTTATATATTATTTTCTTGACATAATTCGTAATGTTTTTTTTTTCAGATATTCACGATAAGGAAATTTACACACACTTAGGATTAATCTTTCCCATCATGTGTTAATCGTCCTACGTGTGAGGAATACATCAAGTTAATAGCTACAGTTTTCTTGGCAACTATGAATATTACTTAAAGGTTTTTACTATTACTATTTATCATATTTTCCTTTACTCATTCTTTATCATCTTTTATCTAATTCTAACACCTGCAGGAATAAGGTTCAAACTCATAACACGTGAAAAATATATCTCTTCTTTCTTTGTAAACACACACACACACACACACACACACACACACACACACACACACACACACACACACACACATTGCTCCACATAATCTCCCATAAATACCCATTTTTTCTGTCTTATAGTTCCACGTTATCGCTTCCTCTTCCTCCTTCTCTTTTTCTTCTTCTTGTTCTTCTTTTCTTCTTTATTCCCCTCCTCTTTTTCTTCCTGTTCATTCCCATTCTCTTCTTCTTCTGCACTCTCCCCTATTCTTCTTCTTCATCTATTCCTTACTACTACTACTCTTCTCCTCTCCTCCTCCTCCTCCTTCTCCGTTACACGCCTCTCTCACTTCTATCAGATTATTATCAGCGTCAAGCCTCGAGTGCTGTTCATAGCCACAACTCATTTGTTTTTCCCGTCCGAGTTACAGTTCATCATTGTTGGTCGTCCAAGACTCTACCTCATCCTCGTATTCCTCTTTATTCTCTCTTTATCTTCTTCTCTCTTTTACTCTTCCTCTTCCTGCTCGTCTGTGCTCCCCTTTTTTTTATTTTTCTCATTCTTCCTCTTTCTGTTCCTCATAACCCCCTTCCCACAAAGAGAGCATGGGTCTAGAGGGGACCCTTTCAGATTAGAAACCCTTCATATTCCTTATGTGCCTTAAAAGATAGAACCAAGATGGACGGAGGGAGACTAATTAATCCCGAGAGGCTAGGAGTGGATGGAAAGGATAGATGAATAGGTCGACAACACCACCACCACCATTCTCAAAGTCATCCTCCAGATACCTCCTCCTCCAATGAGTAATCCTCAACAATGATCTACTCCCCCTACCCTCCCCCCACTCCTACAGTGACAAGTTAAAAATTAATCCTATACAAACCTTCGGTCATCTATATAAAGAGATGTTATTACCTGGGGGGTGAATAAATTGGTGTATACCTGTGAGACGGCAACACCTTGATGGTCCTAGAGGTGTTATTATGACATACACACACACACACACACACACACACACACACACACACACACACTCTCTCTCTCTCTCTCTCTCTGCATTACTCCCACCTTCCTTCATCCATCCCCCCACCTATTTCTCTTTCTTCCCCCTTTCCTCTCTCTCTTTCTCTCACTGCCTTTGTCTCACCTTCTCTCTCTCCACCTCCCACTTCCCCTCCCTATTGTGCATCATTGTCAGTGGCAGTCAACGGCTAAGAAAGAGTCCGTCATGTCAGTGTTTTTTCCCCTTCAAGTTATATGAGATATTATGAAAGAGACAAACAAGATGGCGAACTATGAGGGAGAATGATAGATGAGGAATAGAATGTCAATATAGAAATAGTTAATAGCAATAGAGATAAAATTATACACACACACACACACACACACACACACACACACACACACACACACACACACACAGAGTTTAAATCAAGACAAACTCAAGATATTTAAAGAAGAACGCTACCAGAGCCCGTACACCATGGGTCGATAACCGAGACACAGTCGTTCCCAATATATCTCTCACTCGACAACAGAACATAAATATTCACAAAACACTCCTCGTAAATGGGCCACGAAATTCTTCCTTGTGTTTTTTTTTAGTAAATTTTCCTCTACTTGGGAATATAATGTTGAGACCTCCTTGGATGTCGACACTTAACACAGATGATAATAGTTCTTGGATAGAGGGGGGGTCTCTCTCTCTCTCTCTCTCTCTCTCTCTCTCTCTCTCTCTCTCTCTCTCTCTCTCTCATCAGTCAGTGTATCATGAGGTGATGAGAGGGTGCCACGGGGTGTTAATGGGTGTCAGAAAGTGCCAGAAGGTGTCAGGTGGGAGTGTAAAGTGGTATCAGTGGGTACCAGGGGGTGTGAGGGGGTGTCAAGAGGTGCTAAGGGGTGCTATGAGGGCTGTGACCTTCCAGACACCAATCAGGAGGCTTGTGGGGTTGTTAGGTTAGGTTAGGTTAGGTTAGGTTAGGTTAGGTCACATAGTGTTACTGGACTCTACTGAAGGTATGTAGTGGCCGAGTGGATAGATTGTTTGCCTCCTGCCCTACAAGACTCTAGTCCGAGCCGGCGTGGGGGAGGGATGCAACAAGCCACCAAGTTAACGGATGGATGGATTGTGTGGTATTTACATCCCTGGCGACGCAAGAGCTTAGCTTAGCTTAGGTTAGGTTAGGTTAGGTTAGGTTAGCTTAGGTTAGGTTAGGTTAGGCTTAAACGACTCAAACCAAACAACGCAAGATAAAAAAAAAAACATAATAAATAACACAGAACTAACACAAACGAAAAAAAAAATTAATGGATACAAATCGAAGGCTGCGTAGAAGGCTGTTAATAGGTATACCTGCCTTCATAGTTGAGCAGGTGAGGGAGGTCATGTTTAGTACCGGGCCACACTGCTTCACCGAGTACTGAACGCTGTGTATAAAATGTATTGTATCTAAACTGTCCCAAACTGGTCGCCATGCCTATAGGACAGCTGGGCATATGAGACGTAGAGAGACTTAGTAATAATGATGATAAACAGGGAATAAGTGAGACACGGATTTATACAACATGGAAGAGAAGAGAAGAGAAGAGAGATCAGATCGCCAGCCCAACAGATGGTGCAGCAAGAGACCATTCATCCATTAATCGATAAATTGTATTTTTTTTCCCTGGTTGAAAATACCCAAAGGTGAAAATCAGGTGATATCAGCTGTTGCTTGCAGGCGTTACTTGTATCTGCTAACGCTGTGGTCATCAGTGGTTAGTAGGAGAGGCTGCGGAGTTTATGCTCGCCATTACAGCCTAATTGACTCTCATTACTGCCAGTGTGCGGTAGTTTGTGTCTGCAGGTATCAGCTAAGATCAGATGAATGTCGGCTGGGTCCGCTAAACACCCCCCAGTAAGTCGAGAGGTGTGGAGAGAGGAAGAGTGAGGCAGGAGAACAGGGGCGGTAATACAAGAGTAGCGGCAACTGTTTACTGATAACACACACACACACACACACACACACACACACACACACACACACACACACACACACACACACACAGTAAGGCCTTCATGATCAGGGCAGTTCGTCATATTATCTACATGTTTCAATCTATTTATTATTAATATTCAGACACAAACACCATTTTTGTCTCCTGGATGAAGTTGGTCACTGCATGGTAAAGACTCTTAACTCACCTAGTGTCCTTAATATGTCTCCCAAGAACGAAATATTTAACACTAATAAACAGAACCAAAAACCCTAAGAATCTGAATTTCCTCGACATCAAACATTATAATATCAATTTTAGTCTATTTTCCACATTAAGGAATCATAAATCAACGTCCGGGATACTCACAAGTCTTGTTACACTGGGAGCTAAATCATCGAGATATTTTACTCCTTGATGGGGAGTTGTTGTTGTTTTTACAGTCACTCATAAGTCTTACAGGATATGGGGACAGTCACCATCTGTTGTGATAAATCTTCCTCAAACTCCACCTGTTGATGTGTCATTATACGCCCGGGTCACTGACAACTTTAACTCACTCTAATGTCGGGATATTTTTACAATCTAAGTCACGTTGTCAAGACTCCACAGCCCCCCCCCCCACCACCCTGTAGTGTGGGTTTCCGGGACACCACAAGTATGTTGTTTTTTCTATAATAATAAATGATGTTTATTATGTTATCCTGTTTAATCATTGTACAAGCTTAATGCACACAGTATCCCTTGTGTGTACCATCAGGCACGCTGGTGATGGTGGAACAACCCTTGGGTGGTGGACCAGCATCCTGCCAGGGTGGTGCAGTAACCCACTAGCTGCTGAATGATGGTGGAACAACCCTTGGGTGGACCAGCATCCTGCCAGGGTGGTGGAGTAACCCACTAGCTGCAGAATGATGGTGGAACAACCCTTGGGTGGTGGACCAGCATCCTGCCAGGGTGGTGGAGTAACCCACTAGCTGCTTCCTAACAATAAGTATCTCGGGTCACCAGCTGTTGGGCCACTACATCACATCAGGAAACGCCTCCTAAACGTGGACGTAAATACAAACAAACAACAGCTGATGTTAAAGATGACATCGGAATTTTGTATATGTTAAACTCAACCCGATACTAAAAAAAAACTAACCAAACCAAACTAAACTAAACTAAACTAAACTAAACCAAACTAAACCAAACCAAACTAAACTAAACTAAACTAAACTAAACTAAACTAAACTAAACTAAACAAACTAAACCAAACCTGATCATAAGCACCAATCATAATAAGCCCCACTATTAATGGCACCAAAAGCTAAAAGACCCCTAATAGGTTGTTACCCATCTGACCTATAACAAACATTATTGACCCTCACATCATATTACACCTAACCTAACCTAACCTAACCTAACCTAACCTTAACCTAACCTAACCTAACCTAACCTAACCTAACCTAACCTAACCTAACCTAACCTAACCTAACCAAACCTAACCTTAAATTCTACACCGGTTCCTAGACGTATAAGCCGGTGTCTCTATAACTTATCACTGCGCTATAACTACAGGTTATTCACCACATAACAAGGATAATAATAATTGTAGTTAATTAACAATAAAACTTACGGATATAGAACTTGGTATTATAAGGCACGTCCCGTATAGAAGAATTTACTATATTATAGACCAAAGCGTTTCGTGACCCATGCTGGAAGAAATAACTGGAAATAGAAGAAATTAAACGTTTCTTTCTAATGTGTTGAGGAAATTATAGAAATATGGATAAATATAAACGTTTCTTTGACTATAATCTAACGTCCTATGGTGAATAAATAACCAATACTAAGATATAATTAAACGTTTCTATCGTTGAAAAAATCACTGAAATTATCGTATAATTAAACGTTTCTTTCACTATAATCTAACGTTTTGTGTTGAAGAACTGATTGACTTTACAACTGCAACCTTAACGTTTTCTGTCATTCTAGTTGACACGATGACGATAACAAACACACACATGACACTACAAACAAACTCCACTCCAAAACAAACACACTACGGACAACCACGACACCAACGACATAGCTGAAAACTACACAAGCACAACGCAATACCTCTCTCTCTCTCTCTCTCTCTCTCTCTGTGTCACCCTGTCAATTATCTATTTTTCCTCTTCCATTTCTTCCACCTCCTCCCTTCCTAGTCTCCTCCCTCTTCTTCCTCCTCCTACCTCCATGCTCCTCTCCCACCTCCCATCTCTCCCATCCTCCTCTCCCACCTCCCATCTCCCATCCTCCTCTCCCACCTCCCATCTCCCATCCCTCCTCTTCCATCTACGCACTGCACTCTTTTCCCACTTCTTGTATCTCGGAGTAGTGGAGTAGGGGAGTAGCGGTCATAAATTCCCATTAGTTTGGACAGTTCATTTTTCACAGTCAAATGCGACAAAATATTGCCACCTCTTATTGAGACCTCTGGACATACATACATACATACATACATACATACATACATACATACATACATACATACATACATACATACATACATACATACATACATACATACATACATACATACATACATACATACTTACATACATACATACATACTACATACATACACATACATACATACATACTTACACATACATACATACATACATACATACATACATACATACATACATACATACATACATACATACAACTTTGTGCCTACTGTAAGAAGTTAGACAGGAAGATAGTAAGGTTATCACGCACGAGTATGTAATAATAAAAATGTTTAGATAAATAGATAGAAAGAAGAGAAGAAGAAGAAGAAATGGAGGAAGAAGAAGAGAGGACAATAAAGAATATATGAGATACGAAGAAAAGAATAAGGAATAACCAACGACAAAGAAAACAAGAAAACCTTAAAACAGGAGAAAGAAAAAATAGAAAACGACACTACTCAGGGTAACTTCACCAAAACTCACTTAATCCATACAACTAAATATAGCCAAAATTTTCATCAATAATACGTATTTTAGGAATAAGAATGGCTATACCAATCGAAATATATCCCCCAGACTCCTATATCCACATTCATTTCTCGTATATTGTGAAGAGATGTCATAATGCTATATATAAAAAGAAATGTTACTAAATATATGACCTATATCTTGTGTGTTTATTTATAGGAGAGGTTTAATTACTACAGGAATAAGTATATACGACCTCATATATCTTTGTATATCCTGGGTGTGTCAAGAGCTTATGTTAAATTTAGATATAGAAATAGACGTAGAAGAGTGAAGCCAGGTGAGAGAGCCAGAGTGAGAGAGAGACAGGTGAGAGGGCCAGGTGAGAGGCAGTGAGAGACAGGTGAGAGGGGGCAGGTGGGAGAGGCAGGTGGGAGAGCCAGGTGAGGAGACAGAGTGAGAGAGGCAGGTGAGGAGAGACAGGTGAGAGAGACAGGTGGGAGGCCAGAGTGGAGAGACAGGTGGGGAGGACAGGTGGAGAGACCAGGTGAGAGGAGCCAGGTTGGGAGAGACAGGTGGGGAGACAGGTGGGGAGGCAGGTGAGAGGCCAGGTGAGAGGCCAGGTGAAAGAGACAGGTGGGGAGAGGGCAGGTGGGGAGAGAGACAGGGTGGGAGAGGGCAGAGTGGGGAGGATGGGGTGAGGAGACAGTGGGAGAGACGGTGTGAGAGGCAGGTGGGGAGAGGGCCAGGTGGGAGGGGCCAGGTGGGGAGACAGGTGGGGAGGCAGGTGGGAGGGACAGGTGGGGAGACAGGTGGGGAGGTGGGGAGGGGCAGGGTGGGGAGGGGGCAGGTGGAGGACAGGGTGGGGGGCCAGGTGGGGAGGGGGGGGCGGGTGGAGGAGGCTGGGGAGGAGGACAGGTGGGGAGGGCCAGGTGGGAGGGGACAGCAGGTGGGGAGGGCCAGGTGGGGGGGCCACGGTGGGAGGCAGGTGGGAGGAGGCCCAGGTGGGGAGGGCCAGGTGGGGAGGCCAGGTGGGGAGGAGGCAGGTGGGGAGATAGAGTGAGAGACAGTGGGAGAGACAGTGTGGAGAGAGAGGCCAGGTGGGAGAGACAGAGTGAGAGAGGCAGGTGGGAGGACAGGTGAGAGAGCCCAGGTGGGAGGACATTGAGAGTCAGGTGAGAGACCAGTGAGAGAGAGACATTGAGGCCAGGTGGGAGAGGGCCAGGTGGGGAGGGGCAGGTGGGAAGACAGGTGAGAGGAGACAGGAGTGAGAGACGGTGGGGAGAGACGGTGTGAGAGAGTCAGAATGGAGGAGACCAGGTGGGGGAGGACATTGAGGCTAGGTGAGAGGGGCCAGGTGAGAGAGGACATTGAGGTCAGGTGGGGGAGCCAGGTGAGAGAGGGGGCATTGGGAGCCAGGTGAGGAGACCAGGTGAGGAGAGACAGGGTGGGGAGAACCAGGTGAGAGAGACAGGTGGGAGAGAGACAGGTGAGAGGGAGCCAGAGTGAGAGGGAGACAGGTGGGAGGTGGAGTGGGAGAGACAGTGTGAGACAGTGAGAGAGACGGTGTGGAGAGTCAGGTGAGAGGAGACCAGGTGAGAGAGACATTGAGAGCTAGGTGAGAGGAGACCAGGTGAGAGAGAGACATTGAGAGTCAGGTGAGAGAGACCAGGTGAGAGAGAGAGACATTGGGGAGCCAGAGTGAGAGAGACCAGGTGAGAGAGACAGGTGGGAGAACCAGGTGGGGAGAGACAGAGTGGGGAGAGACAGGTGGAGGGCAGGTGGGGAGGAGACAGGTGGGGAGAGAACCAGGTGGGAGAGACAGTGTGGGGAGAGACAGGTGGGGGGGGGCAGGTGAGGGAGGCAGGTGGGGAGAGCCAGGGGTGGAGAACCCAGGTGAGAGAGACAGGGTGTGAGGAGAGACAGGTGAGAGAACCAGGTGGGGAGAGAGACAGTGTGAGAGAGAGACAGGTGGGGAGAGATGGGGTGAGGGAGTGGAAGAGACTTGAGTGAGGTCAGGTGAGAGAGACCAGGTGAGAGAGACATTGAGAGCCAGGTGAGAGAACCAGGTGGGAGAGACAGGGTGTGAGAGAGACAGAGTGAGAGACAGTGTGAGGAGAGACAGAGTGAGAGATATAGAGACCAAGGTTAGAGTGTGTCATAAGAGCCATCTTCTACTGTGTGTTCTTAGTGATCTTCTCTCTTGCCTTAGTTATGAGTTATCGTCCATACCTTCATATAATTATGGTAAAAAGGTGTATCGTTTATGTGGTGTTGTAGTGAGTCGTGATGAGCGGGAGTACTACTGTCATGGTGTACTGCTCAATGAACCTGCTTAGTTTGGTTTGGTGTTTAGAAATGATGGAAGTTGTGTTGTGTTGTGTTGTGTTTGTGTTAAGTAATGAAGGAAGTTGTGTTGTGTTTGTGTTTGTGTTAAGTAATGAAGGAAGTTGTGTTGTGTTGTGTTTGTGTTTGTGTTAAGTAATGAAGGAAGTTGTGTTGTGTTGTGTTTGTGTTTGTGTTTGTGTTTGTGTTAATGAAGGAAGTTGTGTTGTGTTGTGTTTGTGTTAAATGTGAAGGAAGTTGTGTTGTGTTTGTGTTGTGTTTGTGTTTGTGTTGTTAAGCAATAGAAGAAGTTGTGTTGTGTTTGTGTTTGTGTTAAGTAATGAAGGAAGTTGTGTTGTGTTTGTGTTTGTGTTTGTGTTAAGTAATGAAGGAAGTTGTGTTGTGTTGTGTTTGTGTTTGTGTTAAGTAATGAAGGAAGTTGTGTTGTGTTGTGTTTGTGTTTGTGTTAAGTAATGAAGGAAGTTGTGTTGTGTTGTGTTTGTGTTTGTGTTGTGTTTCTGTGTACTGGTCGAATGAATCTGTTATGTTTTGTTTTGTTTTTGTGTTTAGAAGTGGTGGAAGTTGTGTTGTGTTTGTGTTTAGTAATGAAGGATATTGTGTTACTAACGAATGAAGTATCTTAATTTTGTGTTTACTGATAAGAAAAGGTTCATTAGTGTGTTTCTGTTTACTTAGGAATAAAACATCTCATTCTTATGTTTACTTTGTGGACATTTTTATTTTAGTGCGTAATGGTAAATTTATTCTTCATAATTTAATAATAGTGTGTGTGTGTGTGTGTGTGTGTGTGTGTGTGTGTGTGTGTGTGTGTGTGTGTGTTTGGTATCTCTTTGTATTATCAGTATAGACAAAAAATAAACACACACACACACACACACACACACACACACACACATACCATCAACTTAAATCATCAAGAAACATTTCAACATTTACTTCACCTGACAGCAACTAACGATGTTTTTAACACCTGAGTTTCACCTTCGTTATCAACATAATTTATATCGTCCTGAGGTCAGTTCTCCCTCCCTCCCCTACCCCCCACTACTTCACCTAGCCCCCATCTTACCCTCCCCTGCCATCTACCTGACCCTCCCTCCTTCTCTCTCACCAACCACACCCTCCTTCCCTCCTCCCTTTCACCTTCCTCCCACCCACCCACGCACCCTCCCACACACCACCACACTTACCTCACCCAATAACCTCGTACTGTGCTCACCCTGTCACCCAGCTCTCGCTATCCTGAACCCTAGGAACAAGGCAACGAAACAGATAACACATTTCTCTGTATTAGTAAGATAACGACAACATCAATCCCAGGAAGAGGAGATAACGCCGTACACTGTCAAAAAATATATGAGAAAAATATATAAAAACAAGGAAATTTATGAGTCTAAAATGGATTATTATTTTTTTTTAGATATTGTAAAAGGAACTCAGTGTTAATAAAGCGAAATAATATGAAATTTAATCTCTTGTCTAAATTAAATATGTTCAGATGCTAATAATAATAATAATAATAACTTCACCGTGTAAATGTGCCAATATGTGCAATACGGACATATTAACGAATTTTGCAATGTTGCACTCGAGTAGATTGCCGTTGCACCGAAGCCTGACATAAACCAAACCATTGTTTTAATTACATCTACATTATATTCTCATTAAGTATACTTATAATGTAACTACTGATCGAGAATGCACAAGGTGTAGGTATAAGTAGACCCCGCCAGGTGTATGTTAAGTATAAGTAGACCCCGCCAGGTGTATGTTAAGTATAAGTAGACCCCGCCAGGTGTATGTTAAGTATAAGTAGAACTGCCAGGTGTATGTTAAGTATAAGTAGAACTGCCAGGTGTATGTTAAGTATAAGTAGAACTGCCAGGTGTATAAGTAGACCCCGCCAGGTGTATGTTAAGTATAAGTAGAACTGCCAGGTGTATAAGTATAAGTAGACCCCGCCAGGTGTATGTTAAATAAAGTAGCCACCAGGTGTATGTTAGTATAAGTAGACCCAGCCAGGTGTATGTTAAGTATAAGTAGACCCCATCAGGTTTATGTTAAGTATAAGTGGACCCCACAGGTGTATGTTAAGTATAAGGAGACCGCCAGGTGTGTATGTTAAGTATAAGTGAGCCCCACCAGGTGTATGTTAAGTATAATGGACCCCGTAAGGTTATGTTAAGTATAAGTAGACCCCCAGGTGTATGTTAAGTATAGTGGACCCAGCCAGGTGTATGTAAGTATAAGTAGACCCTCCAGGTGTATGTTAGAAGTATAAGTAGACCCCGCCAGGTGTATGTTAAGTATAGTAGACCCCACCAGGTGTATGTTAAGTATAAGTAGACCCCGCCAGGTGTATGTTAAGTATAAGTAGACCCGCCAGGTGTATGTTAAGTATAAGTAGACCCCGCCAGGTGTATTAAGTAGACCCCCACAGGTGTATGTTAAGTATAAGTAGACCCCACCAGGTGTATGTTGAGTATAAGTAGACCCAGCCAGGTGTATGTTGAAAGTATAAGTAGACCGCCAGGTGTATGGTAAGTATAAGTAGACTCAGCCAGGTGTATGTTAAGTAAAGTAGACCCCGGGTGTATGTGTATAAGTAGACCCCATCAGGTGTATGTTAAGTATAAGTAGACCCCATGGGTGTATGTTAAGTATAGTAGACCCCACCAGGTGTATGTTAAGTATAAGTAGACCCAGCCAGGTGTATGTTAAGTATAAGTAGACCCGCCAGGTGTATGTTAAGTATAAGTAGACCCACCAGGTGTATGTTAAGTAAGTAGACCCCGCCAGGTGTATGTTGAAGTAAAGTAGCATCAGGTGTATGGTAGTATAAGTAGAACCACCAGGTGTATGTTAAGTATAAGTAGACCCCGCCAGGTGTATGTTAAGTATAAGTTGAGCCCAGCCAGGTGTATGTTAAGTATAAGTAGACCCCGCCAGGTGTATGTTAAGTATAAGTGGACCCAGCCAGGTGTATGTTAAGTATAAGTAGACCCCATCAGGTGTATGTTAAGTATAAGTAGACCCAGCCAGGTGTATGTTAAGTATAAGTAGACCCAGCCAGGTGTATGTTAAGTATAAGTAGACATCAGGTGTATGTTAAGTATAAGTAGACCCAGCCAGGTGTATGCTAAGTATAAAGACCCAGCCAGGTGTATGTTAAGTATAAGTAGAACTGCCAGGTGTATGTTAAGTATAAATTAGAACTGCCAGGTGTATAAGTAGACTCCGCCAGGTGTATGTTAAGTATAAGTAGAACTGCCAGGTGTATAAGTAGACCCGGTCAAACTTAGCCAGGCGAGAACACACCTGAGAAGCACAGCAGGTGACAGACCTGAAATTGAGAAGCGTCCCTGGCGGTGCCTTCGTCCAGGGTGCCAAGGTGCCTCGTCAGCCAGCCAGTGCAGCTCAAGAAGACACACTTCCTCTTCCCCCCCCCTCTCTCCCCACACCCTGGCCTGCCGCTGCACCGCTCCACACAGGTAATTAGGTGATAGTGGAGAAATACAGGGCGTATCTTACCTGTATATGAGAGTCTTACTCATCCTTTGCATTACGACTCATTCCCATATAATAAATCACCTAATATACGTTATATATAACATGTATATATAATTGTGTTATATAATATGAATACATATACGATAACACTACTATAGGGTATATAGGCAAACATACAGACGGTACCTTTATAAATCTACAAACATCATTAAGGACAAAATTATAAGGTAGTATTTACAAGGTTGCATAATTTCTGATTTACGAGACTCATTTGTAAGTGAACCTCAACAAGTTCCAAAACATCATATTTACATCACATCATAAGTAAACACAATCAAAACCAGAGAACGTGTTTACAGAAATTTATCAAAACAAAACACATGGAATACAAGGTACAAAATATCTGAACAATAACACAACCCACATCAGTACATACCAACGAGAACAAAATAACAAAAAAAACACGACTTTAACAGAGAAACAAATACATAAGAGGTCATTAACAAGGTCACAACAAAAGTGTCTACAAGCAAACTATATTAACTCCTTTTTCTTCTGTATAAATAAGCCATCTTGACAGGTTGGGTTGGTCGCTTTCCTTCCTCCTCGCCCCCTCTGCACCCCTCCTCATTCCCTCACTTCTTCCCCCTTCTCACCCCTCCATTTCCCCCCTTGTCCTCCTCACCCCTCCACGTCCCTCCTCAGCCCCTCCTCACCTCCACGCCCACCTCCTCGTCTTAATCAGCCTCGACTTCGACCAGCTTTGATTTGGGGTAGAGTGAGAGGAAGTTTGGGTACAAGATATGGGAGGTAGAGAAGTAATTGGGGGAGGGATTATAGTGGGGAGTTATGGTGGGGAGAGGGGTTATGGTGGGGGAGAGGGAGTTATGGTGGAGAGGGAGTTATGGTGGGAGAGAGTTTATGGTGGGGGAGGAGTTATGGTGGGAGGGAGTTATGGTGGGGAGAGGGAGTTATGGTGGGGGAGTTATGGTGTGGAAGGTTATGGTGGGGAGAGTTTATGGTGGGGAAGAGGGAGTTATGGTGGGGGGAGAGGGATATGGTAGGGGAGGGAGGTAGAGGTAGGAGGAGTTATGGTGAAGGGGAGTTATGGTGGGGAGAGGGAGTTATGGTCGGGGAGGTAGAGAGGTAGAGGGAGGAGTTATGGTGAGAGGGGAGTTATTGTGGGGAGAGGGAGTTATGGTGGGGAGAGGAGTTATGGTGGGAGAGGAGGTAGAGAGGTAGAGGGGGAGGGAGTTATGGTGAGGGGATTATGGTGGGGGGGAGGGAGTTATGGTGAGATGGGGGAGGAATGGGAGAGTGAGGAGAGAGTAGGTGAAAATAAATTGAATATATATTCACCACCATATATATACAGTATAGTGTCAAAGCACCATACTTTAATAACATTCTGCACCATACTTACTCTACCGTTCTCACTACCATAGCTATGTTACCATGGGGGGGGGAGAAGGGGGAAGGAAAGAAAGAAAAAAGTAGGGATGACAAGAGCGGAAGGAGTGCGACAAGGGCAGAGCCACCAGGGAGGAAGAGGAAGAGGGAAGACCGACAAGGAGGGAAGCACCAGGGGGAAGGGAAAGAAGGGAAGGGAAGGGAAGAAGACCGACAAGGAGAAGCACCAGGGGAAGAGGGGGAAGAGGAGAGGGAAGAGGGAAGAGGAAGAAGACCGATAAGAGGGAGTGGAAGGGCCAGAGGAAAGAGGGGAAGGGAAAGAGGGAGAAGAGGGAAGAGTAGGGGAGAAAGAGGAAGAAAGGCGACAAGAATGGGGTCGCCTCTTAGCGTCTTCTGTGTGCCCGGCTGAAGACTCATCCAGCTGTGGGTGTGAGTGGGTGTCAAGGTTAGTAGGGGTGGGGGTGTGGGTGTATGGGGTGTGGGTGTGGGGGGTGTGGGTGTGGGGGGTGTGGGTGGGGTTGTGGGTGGGGGGGTGTGGGTGTGGGGGGTGTAGACGTTAGTTATGGGGTGAAGATTAGTAGTGAGTGGGTGTGGTGGAGGTGTGGGTGGGGGGTGTGGGTGGGGGTGTGGGTGGGGGTGTGTTGGGTGGGGGGTGGGGGTGTGGGTGGGGTGGGGGGGTGTGGGTGGGGTATGGGTGGGGGTGTGGTGTGTGGAATTTAGTACTGGTGGGGTGTTGAGAGAAGCTAATAGTATTGGTAGTTAGTTAGTGGTGGTGGATGTTGAGTGGTAGTAGTGGTGGGGAGATGTGG
>NW_024712643.1:0-65152 GCF_018991925.1 Homarus americanus
TCGGAGGTGAACCTGCGAGTGTGAGGGTGTACCTGGGAGTGTCTGGGGTGTGCCTGGGTGTCGCAGGGGTGTGCACAGGAGGTGGGGGTGTGCCTGGGGTGTCAGGTGTGCCTGGGGAGTGTCAGAGAGGTGTGCCTGGGTGTGTCAGCGGTGTGCCTGGGGTGTTGGGGGTGTATCAGGGGTGACAGAGTGCCTAGGGGTGACACAGGTGTGCCTGGGAGTGTCAGGAGTGCCTGGGGAGTGTGGGGAGGTGTGCAGGGGAGTGTCAGAGGTGTGCCAGGTGTCAGAGGTGTTCCTGGGAGTGTCAGAGATGTATCTAGGTGTCAGAGGTGTATCTGGGGAGTGTTGGACGTGTGCCTGGGGTGTCAGAGGAGGTGTACCAAGGAATGTCAGTGGAGTGCCTGGGGTGTCAGAGGTGTGTGTGCCTGGAGTGTCAGAGGTGTGCCTGGGGTGTCAGAGGTGTGCTTGGGGGTGTCAGAGGTGTGCCTGGGGTGTCAGGGGTGTGTGGGTGTCAGGGTGTGGCTGGGGAGTGTCAGGGTGTGCCTGGGAGTGTCAGGTGTGCCTGGGGAGTGTAGAGAAGTGTGCCTGGGGTGTCGGAGGTGTGCAGAGTCGGAGGTGTGCCTGGGTGTCAGAGGTGTGCCCAGGGAGTGTCCAGGGGTGTGCCTGGGGTGCCAGGGGTGTGCCTAGGGTATGGGGTGTATCTGGGAGTGTCAGGAGTGTGCCTGGGGTGTCAGGTGTGCCTGGGGAGTGTGAGAGTGTGCCTGGGGTGTGGAGGTGTGCCACAGAGTCAGGAGGGCCTGCCTGGCTGTGAGAGGTGTACCTGGGGAGTGTCAGCGGTGTGCCTGGGGGTGTCAGAGGTGTGCCTGGGGTGTCAGGGTGTATCTGGGGAGGTGTCAGGTGTATCTCAGGTGTTGGACGTGTGCCTGGGGAGTGTCAGAGGTGCCTTGGGTGTCAGGAGGTGAACCTGGGAGTATCGGAGGTGTGCCTGGGAGTGTCAGGGAGTGTGCCTGGGGTGTCAGAGATGTGCCTGGGGTGTCCCGAGGTGTATCTGGGGAGTGTCCGAGGTGTATCTGGGAGTGTTGGACGTGGACCTGGGAGTGTCAGAGGTGTGCCAGTGAATGGTGAATGCAATGGGAGTGTCAGAGTTGTACATAGAGGATGTCAGAGGTGTACACCAGGGTGTCAGAGTGCAGAGTTATCAGGATGTGGTAGCAAGGTGTCAGAGTGTGCCTTAGGATGTCAGGAGGTGTGCCTGGGGTGTCAGAGATGTGCCTGGGGTGTCAGGTGTGTTGGGGAGTGTTGGACGTGTGCAGGGAGTGTCAGAGGTGTGCAGGGGAATGTCAGTGGAGTACCTGGGGAGTGTGGAGATTGTGCAAGTGTCAGAGGGGTGTGCCTGGGAGTGTGGGGGAGGTGTGCCTGGGGTCAGGTGTGCCTGCTGCAGGGTGGGGGTGTGCTTGGGGTGTCTGGGGTGTGCCTGGGGTGTCTGGGGGTGTGCCTGGGGTGTCTGGGGTATACCTGGGAGTGTCAAGGTGTGCCTGGGGTGTCAGAGGTGTGCCTGGGGAGTGTCAGCGGTGTACCTGGGAGTGTTAGAGGTGTATCAGGGAGCAGAGGAGTACCTGGGGTGACAGAGTGTACCTGGGAGTGTCAGAGAGTGTACCTGGGGTATCGGAGGTGTACCTGGGAGTGTCAGAGGTGTGCCTGGGAGTGTCCCAGAGGTGTGCCTGGGAGTGTGTCAGAGATGTTCTGCCAGGAGTGTCAGAGGTGTATCTGGGAGTGTTTAACGTGTGCCTGGGGTGTCAGAGGTGTGCAGAATGTCAGGGGGTGCCTGGGAGTGTCAAGGTGTGCCTGGCAGTGTCGGAGGTGTACCTGGCACCAGTGTGAGAAGTGTGCCTGGGGAGTGTCGGGAGGTGTGCCTGGGAGTCCAGAGTGTACCTGGCAGTGTGAGAGGTGTACCTGGGGTGTCAGCGGTGTTCCTGGGAGGATTTGGGGTGTATCAGGGGTGACAGAGGAGTGCCTAGGAGTGTCAGGAGGTGCTGTGGAGTGTCAGAGGTGAACCTGGGAGTATCGGAGGTGTGCCTGGGGAGTGTCCAGGGTGCCTGGGAGTGTCAGAGAGGTGTACCTGGAGTGTCCAAGGTGTATCTGGGGAGTGTCAGAGTGTATCTGGAGTGTTGGACGTGTGTGCAAGTGTCAGAGGTGTGCAGGGAATGCCAGTGGAGTAAATGGAGTGTGTCAGAGGTGTGCCTGGGGAGTGTCCAGAGGTGTGCCTGGGGTATCAGAGGTGTGCCTGGGGTGTGAGATGTGCAGAAGAATTAGTCACAGAGTGCAAGTGTTTGGGAATTAGTACTTGCAAGTGTCTGTGGTATACACAGGTGTCAGAGATCAGCGCAAGTGTCAGAGGTGTATCTGCAGGGAGTGTTGGACGTGTGTACCTGGCAGTGTCAGAGGTGTACCAGGGAGATATCAGTGGAGTACTTGGGAGTGTCAGAAGTGTACCTGAGGTGTCAGCGGTGTAACTGGGAGTGTCGGAGAGTGTAACTGGGAATGTCAGAGGTGTACCAAGGGAGTGTCAGTGGAGTACTGGGAGTCTCAAAGGTGTACCTGGGAGTATCGGAGGTGTACCTGGGAATATCAGGAGGTGTACCTGGGTGTGTGAGAAGTGTGCCTGGGAGTGTCGGGTGTGCCTGGGGAGTCAGGAGGTGTGCCTGGCCGGTGTCCCAGCAGTGTGCCTGGGAGTGTTAGAGGTGTATCAGGGGAGTGACAGAGGAGTGCCTAGGAGTGTCAGAGGTGTACCTGGGGTGTCAGAGTGAACCTGGGGAGTATTGGAGGTGTGCCTGGGAGTGTCAGAGGTGTACAGGGAATGCCAGTGGAGTAAATGGGGTGTCAGAGTTGTACCTGGGGTGTCAGAAGCGTAAGCAGGAGTGTCAGAGGTGTGCCTGGGGAATGTCAGAGGTGTACCTGGGAGTGTCAGAGATGTGTACCTGGGGTGTCAGAGGTGTGTCTGGGGAGTGTCAGAGGTGTGCCTGGGGAGAGTCAGAGTGCTGACACAGGGTGTCAGGGTGTACCTGGGGTGTTGGGGTGTGCCTGGGGAGTGTCCAGGTGTGCCTGCAGGTGGGAGGGTGTGCCTGCTGGAGTGTCTGGGGTGTGCCTGGGGTGTCTGAGGTGTACTTAGGTGTCAAGGTGTGCAAGTGTTAAGGTGCACCTGGGGAATTAATCATGATGTGCCTGGGTATTTAGAGGTGTGTCAGGGGTGACAGAGGGTGCCTGGGGTGACACAGGTGTGCCTGGGGTGTCAGAGGGTGTGCCTGTGGTGTCGGAGGTGTGCCTGGGGTGTCAGAGGTGTGCCACCAGGGTGTCAGAGGTGTACCTGGAGTGTCAGAGATGTATCTGGGGGTGTCAGAGGTGTATCTGGGAGTGTTGGACGTGTGCCTGGGAGTGTCAGGGTGGTACCAGGGGAATGTCAGTGGAGTACCTGGGGAGGAGAGAGTCAGGGTGTACCTGGGGAGTGTCAGAGGTGTACCCTGGGAGGAGTTAGAGGTGTAGCTAGCAAGTGTCAGGAGTGTACCTGGGGTGTTGGGGTGTGCTGGTGTCGGAGGTGTGCAGTGTGAGAGTGTGCCTGGGGTCTGGGGTGTGCCACCAGAGTGTCTGGGGGTGTGCTGGGGAGTGTCAAGGTGTGCCTGGGGTGTCAGGTGTGCCTGGGGTGTCGGCGATGTGCCTGGGGGTGTTAGAGGTGTGTGGGGGAGTGACAGAGGGTACCTAGGAGTGTGGGGGTGTGCAGGGAGTGTCAGGCGTGTGCCTGTGGTATCCAGTGTGCCACCAGGGTATCAGGAGTGTGCCTGGGAGTGTCAGAATGTATCTAGAGTGTCAGAGGTGTGTCTGGAGTGTTGGACGTGTGCCTGGGAGTGTCAGAGGTGTACCAAGGGAATGTCAGTGGAGTACCTGGGAGTCAGAGAATTGTGCCTCAAGTGTCAGCAGTGCCTGGGAGTGTTGGGGTGTATCAGGGGTGACAGAGGGGTACCAGGAGTGTCAAGAGGTGTGCCTTAGAGTGTCAGGGTGAACCTGGGGTATTGGAGGCGTACCTGGGAGTGTCAGAGGTGTGCCAGGGGCTGCCAGTGGAGTAAAATAGAGTGTCAGAGTTGTGGGAGTGTCCGAGGTGTTTCTGGGAGTGTCAGAGTTTATCTGGGAGTGTTGGACGTAGGGTGTCAGAGGTGTACCTGGGAGTGTCAGGAGGTGTACCTGGGAGTGTCTGAGGTGTTTCTGGGAGTGTCAGAGGTGTATCTGGGAGTGTTGGACTGTACCTGGGAGTGTCAGAGGTGTACCAGGGAATGCCAGTGGAGTAAATGGTGTCAGCGGTGTACCTGGGAGTGTCAGAGGTGTACCTGGGAGTGTCGAGGTGTACCGGAGTGTGAAAGTGTACCTGGGAGTGTCTGGGGTGTACCTGGGAGTGTCTAGGGTGTACCTGGGAGTGTCTGAGGTGTACCTGGGAGTGTCAGGAATGTGCCTGGGAGTGTCAGAGGTGTATGTGGGAGTGTGGACGTGTACCTGGGAGTGTCAGAGGTGTACCAGGGAATGTCAGTGGAGTACTTGGGAGTGTCAGAGGTGCACCTGGGAGTGTCAGAGGTGCACCGGACTGTCAGGGAACTCAGGGAGTGAAAGGGGTGTACCTGGGTGTCAGAGATGTACCAGAGTGTCTGAGGTGTACCTGGGAGTGTCAGAGGTGTACCAGGGGTGTCAGAGGAATACCTAGGAGTGTCAGAGGTGTACCTGGGAGTGTCAGAGGTGTACCTAGGAGTATCGGAGGTTTACCTGCGAGTGCCGGAGTTGTACCTGGGAGTGTTAGAGGTGTACCTGGGAGTGTCTAAGGTGTACCTGGGAGTGTCAAACGTGTACCTGGGAGTGTCGGACGTACCTGGGAGTATCAGAGGTGTACCTGGGAGTATCAGATGTGTACCTGGGAGTCAGAGGTGTACCTGGAATGTCAGAAGTGTACCTGGAGGTCAGAGATGTACCTGGGAGTGTCAGAGGTGTATCTGGGAGTGTTGGACGTACCTGGGAGTGTCAGAGGTGTATCAGGGAATATCAGTGGAGTACCTGGGAGTGTCAGAGGTGTACCTGGGAGTGTCAGGAGGTACCTGGGAGTGCCAGAGGTGTACCTGGGAGGCTGAGGTGTACTTGAGAGTGTCAGAGGTGTACCTGGGAGTGTCGGAGGAACCTGGGAGTGTGAGAAGTGTACCTGGGAGTGTCTGGGGTGTACCTGGGAGTGTCTGAGGTGTACCTGGGAGTAACTGAGGTGTACCTGGGAGCCAAGGTGTACTGGGAGTGTCAGGAGGTGTACTGGACACAGCGGTGTACCTGGGAGTGTTAGAGGTGTATCAGGGAGTGACAGAGGAGTACCTTGGAGGACACAGGTGTACCTGCAGAGGTATCTGGGGAGTGTCAGAGGTGTACCTTGGAGTGTCAGAGGTGTACCTGGGAGTGTAGGAAGTGTACCTGGGAGTGTCGGAGGTGTACCTGGGAGTCTGAGGTGTACCTGGGAGTGTCAGAGGGTGTACTTGGGAGTGTCAGAGGTGTACCTGGGAGGGTCAGAGGTGTACCTTGGGAGTGTCAGAGGTACCTGGGAGTGTCGATGTGTACCCGGGGAGTGTTCGAGGGTATGGGAGTGTGGAGAAGTGACCTGGTGTGTCGGAGGTGTACCTGGGAGTCGGAGGAGTACCTGGCTGTGTGAGAGATGTACCTGGGAGTGTCAGCGGTGAACCTGGGAGTGTCAGAGGTGTGCCTGGGAGTGTCCGAGGTGTATCTGGGAGTGTCGAGGTGTATCTCGGAGTGTTGACGTGTACCTGGGAGTGTCAGGAGGTGTACCTGGGAGTGTCTGGGGTGTACCTAGTGTCTGGGGTGTACCTGGAGTGTCTGAGGTATACCTGGGAGTGTCAGAGGTACCTGGGGAGGTCAGAGGTGTACCTGGGAGTGCTGGGGCGGTACACCTGGGAGTGTTAGGAGGTGTAGGAGTGACAGAGGAGTACCTAGGGTGGACAGAGATGTACCTGGGAGTCTGGGGAGGTGTACCTGGGAGTATCGGAGGTGTACCTGGAGGTCAGAGGTACCTGGGAGTGTCAGAGGCACCTGGGAGGTCAGAGATGTTTCTGGGATTGTCAGAGGTATCTGGGAGTGTTTGACGTGTGCCTGGGAGTGTCAGAGGTGTACCAAGCTATGTCAGGAGGGTGTACCTGGGAGTATCAGGAGGTGTACCTGGCAGTGTCGGAGGTGTACCTGGAGTGGAGAGTGTACCTGGAGTGTCGGGGTGTACCTGGGAGTCGGAGGTGTACCTGGCAGTGTGAGAGAGGTACCTGGGAGGTCGGGGTGGTGTTCCTGGGAGTATTTGAGGTGATCAGGAGTGACAGAGGAGCACGAGTGTCAAGGGTGCACCTTGGAGGTCAGAGGTGAAACCTGGGAGTATCGGAGGTGTACCTGGGAGTGTCAGGAGGTGTACCTGGGAGTGTCAGAGGTGTACCTGGGAGTGCCCGAGGTGTATCTGGGAGGTCAGAGGTGTATCTGGGAGTGTTGGACGTGTACCTGGGAGTGTCAGAGGTGTACCAGGGAATGCCAGTGGAGTAAATGGTGTGTCAGAGGTACCTGGGAGTGTCAGGTGGACCTGGGAGGTCAGAGGTGTACCTGGGAGGTGAGAAGTGTACCAGGAATGTCAGTGGAGTACTTGGGAGTGTCAGAAGTGTACCTGAGGGTGTCAGGGTGTACTGGGGAGTGTCGGAGGTGTAACTGGGAATGTCAGAGGTGTACCAGGGAGGTCAGTGAGTACCTGGGAGTCTCAAGGGCGTACCTGGGAGTATCGGAGGTGTACCTGGGAATATCGGAGGTGTACCGGAGGTGTGTGAAGTGTACCTGGGAGTGTCTGAGGTGTACCTGGGAGTCGGAGGTACCTGGCAGTGTCAGAGGTGTACCTGGAGTGTCAGCGGTGTACCTGGGGAGTTGGGAGGTATCAGGGGTGACAGAGGAGCCCAGGAGGTCAGAGGTGTACCTGGGAGTGTTTCTGGGAGGTCAGAGGTGTATCTGGGAGTGTTGGACGTGTACCTGGGAGTGTCAGAGAGGTGTACCTGGAGTGTCAGAGGTGTACCTGGGAGTGTCTGAGGTGTTTCTGGGAGGTCAGAGGTGTATCTGGGAGTGTTGGACGGTACCTGGGAGTGTCAGAGGTGTACCAGGGAATGCCAGTGGAGTAAATGGTGGGGTCAGCGGTGTACCTGGGAGTGTCAGAGGTGTACCTGGGAGTGTTGAGGTGCACCTGGGAGGTGAGAAGGTACCTGGGAGTGTCTGGGTGTACCTGGGAGTGTCTGGTGTACCTGGGAGTGTCTGAGGTGTACCTGGGAGGTCAGAGGTTAACCTGGGAGTATTGGAGGTGTACCTGGGAGGCTCAGAGGTGTACCTGGGAGTGTGGAGGTGTACATGGAGTCAGAGGTACCTGGCAGTGTCAGAGGTGTACTTGGAGTGTCAGAGGTGCTGGGAATGTCTGAGGTGTAACTGGGAGTGTCAGAAGTGTACCTGGGAGTATCAGAAGGTACCTGGGAGTGTCAGGAGGTGTACCTGGGAGGTCGGGTGTAACTGGGATGAGGTGTAACTGGGAATGTCAGAGGTGTACCAGGGAGTATCAGTGGAGTACCTGGGAGTCTCAAAGGTGTTCCTGGGAGTATCGGAGGTGTACCTGGAATATCAGTACCTGGGAATATCGGAGGTGTACCGGGAGTGTCATAGGTGCCTGGGAGTGTCGGAGGTGTACCTGGGAGTGTCACAGGAGTACCTGGGATTGTGAGAGGTACCTGACAGTCTGAGAGGTGTACCTGGGAGTGTCAGAGATGTACCTGGGAATGTTAGAGGTGTATCTGGGAGGTTTGGACGCACCTGAGGCAGAGGTGTACCAGGAATGACAGGAGCACTCTTGGGAGTGTCAGAGGTACCTGGGAGCAAGGCCAGAGGTGTTCCTTGGGAGGCCAGAGGTGTACCTGGCAGGTCACTCGGTGTACCTGGGAGTGTTCGAGGTGTACTGGGAGTGTCAGAGGTGTGCCTGGGAGGTTGGGAGGTGCACTCGGGAGTGTCAGAGGTGCACCTTGGGAGTGCCCGAGGTACCTGGGAGCAAGCCGGAGGTGCACCTGGGAGGTGGGAGAAGTATACCTGGGAGTGTCGGAAGTGTACCTGGGAGTCGAGGTACCTGGCAGGCGAGGTGTACCTGGAGTGTCAGCCCTGGGAGCATTAGAGGTGCAATCAGGGAATGACAGAGGAGTACTCTAGGAGTGTCAGGAGGTGCACTTGGAGTGTTAGGAGGTGAACCTGGGAGTATCGGAGGTGCACCTGGGAGGTCAGAGGCAACGGGGAGGTCTGAGGTGTATCTGGGAGGTCAGAGGTGTATGTGGGAGTAAGGGACATGTACCTGGGAGTGTCAGAGGTGTACCAGGAACAGTGGAGCAATGGTGGTCAGGAGGTGTACCTGGGATGCAGTTGGGAGGTGTACCTGGGAGGAGAAGGTACCTGGGAGTGTCTGGGTGTACCTGTGAAATGTCTGGGTGGCCTGGGAGTGTCTGAGGTGCACCAGGGGAGGTCAAAGGTGTACCTGGGAGCAAGTCAGAGGTGTACCTGGGAGGTTGGGCGGTGTACCAGAGGTTAGAGGTATCAGGATTGACAGAGGAGCACCTAGAGTGTCAGAGGTACCTGGGAGTGTCAGAGGTACCTGGGGAGTATCCGGAGGTGCACCTGGGAGTGTCAGGAGGTGAACCTGGGAGTGTCAGAGGTGCACCTGGGAGTGCTTGGAGATGTACCTGGGAGGTCAGGAGGTGTATCTGGGAGGCCCTGAGGTAAGCCTGGGAGGTCAGAGGTGCATCTGGGAGGTTGGACGTGTACCTGGGAGTGCTTGGGGAGGTGTACCTGGGAGTGTCGGGAGGTGTACCTGGGAGTGTCTGAGGTGTTTTTGGGAGTGCTGAGGTGTATCTGGAGCGACAGTACCTGGGAGGCCAGAGGCACCAGGAATGCCAGTGGAGTAAATGGGTGTGTCAGCGTGTACCTGGGAGTGTCAGAAGTGTGGCCTGGGAGTGTCAGAGGTACCTGGGAGGTGAGAAGTGTACCTGGGAGCCTCAAAATGGGAGTGTTCAGGGTGTGCCTGGGAGGTTCAGGTGTACCTGGGAGGTTGGGTGGTGTAACATGGGAGCAAGTTAGAGTGTGTATCAGGATTGGACAGAGAGTACCAGAGGCCTGAGGTGTGTGCCCTGAAGTGTCACAGGTGCACCTGGGAGCATCAGAGGTGCACCTGGGAGGTCAGGAGGTGAACCTGGGAGTGCTGGGGAGGTGTACCTGGGAGTGTTTGAGATGCACCTGGGAGTGTCAGAGGTATCTGGGAGTGTCCAGGTAAGCCGGGAGGTCAGAGGTTCTGGGAGTGTCAGAGGTGTATCTGGGAGTGTTGGATGTACCTGGGAGTGTCAGAGGTGTACCGGAGGTCAGAGGTGTACCTGGGAGTGTCTGAGGTGTTTGGAGTGTCAGAGGTGTATCTGGGAGTGTTGGACGTAACCTGGGAGTGTCAGAGGTGTACCAGGGAATGCCAGTGGAGTAATGGGTGTGTCAGCGGTGACCTGGGAGTGTCAGAGGTGTACCTGGGAGGCAGAGGTGTACCTGGAGTGGAGAAGTGTACCTGGGAGTGTCTGGGGTGTACCTGGGAGTGTCTCGTGTACCTGGGAGTGTCTGAGGGTACCTGGGAGGTCAGATGTACCTGAGAGTGTCAGAGGTGCATCTGGGAGTGTTGACGTACCTGGCAGTGTCAGAGGTGTACCAGGGAGGTCAGAGATGTGCCTGGTGTCTCAGAGGTGTATCTGGAGTGTCGGACGTACCTGGAGTGTCAGAGGTGTACCAGGGGAATGTCAGTGGAGTACTTGGAGTGTCAGAAGTGTACCTGGAGGGTGTCAGCGGTGTAACTGGGAGTGTCAGGTGTAACTGGAACATCAGAGGTGTACCAGGAGTGTCAGTGAGTACCTGGGAGTCTCAAAGGTGTACCTGGGAGACTGAGGTGTACCTGGGAATATTGAGGTGACTGGGAGGTCAGAGGTGTATCTGGAGTGTTGATGTGTACTGGGAGTGTCAGAGGTGTACCAGGGAATATCAGTGGAGTACCTGGGAGTGTCGAGGTGTACCTGGGAGTGTCAGAGAGGTGTACCTGGGAGTGTCAGAGGTGTGACCTGGGAGTGTCAGAGGTGTACCTGGAGGTCAGAGGTGTACCTGGGAGGTCGGAGGTGAACCTGCGGGTGTGAGAAGTGTACCTGGGAGTGTCTGGGGTATACCTGGGAGGGTCTGGGGTGTACCTGGGAGTAACTGAGGTGTACCTGGGAGTGTCAAAGGTGTACCTGGGAGTGTCAGAGGTGTACCTGGGTGTGTCACCGGTGTACCTGGGAGTGTTAGAGGTGTATCAGGGAGTGACAGAGGAGTACCTAGGAGTGACACAGGTGTACCTGGGAGTGTCAGAGGTGTACCTGGGAGTATCGGAGGTGTACCTGGGAGTGTCAGAGGTGGCACTGAGGTCAGACGTGTTCCTGGAGTGTCAGAGATGTATCTGGGAGTGTCAGAGGTGTATCTGGGAGGTTGGACGTGCCTGGGAGTGTGAGAGAGTGTACCTGGAGTGTCGGAGGTGTACCTGGGAGTCGGAGCTGTACCTGGAGGTCAGAGGTGTACTTGAGTGTCAGAGGTGTACCTGGGAGTGTCAGAGGTGTACCTTGAGTGTCAGAGGTGTACCTGGAGGTCAGTGGTGTACCTGGGAGTGCGGAGGTGTACCTGAGTGTGAGAAGTGTACCTGGGAGTGTCGGAGGTGTACCTGGGAGTCGGAGGTGTACCTGGCTGTGTGAGAGGTGTACCTGGGAGTGTCAGCGTACCTGGGAGTGTCAGAGGTGTACCTGAGGTCCAGGTGTATCTGGGAGTGTCCGGTGTATCTCGGAGTGTTGGACGTGTACCTGAGTGTCAGAGGTGCACCTTGAGGTCAGAGAACCTGAGTATCGGAGGTGTACCTGGGAGGTCAGAGGTGTACCTGGGAGTGTCAGAGATGTACCTGGAGTGTCCGAGGTGTGTCTGGAGTGTCCGAGGTGTATCTGGAGTGTTGGTAGTGCACCTGGGAGTGTCAGAGGTGTACCAGGAATGCCAGTGGAGTAAATTGGAGTGTCAGAGTTGTACCTGGGAATGTCAGAGGTGATCTGGGAGTGTCAGAGGTACCTGAGTATCGGATGTGTACCTGGGAGTGTCAGAGGTGTACCTGGAATGTCAGGAGGTGTACCTGGGAGGTCAGAGATGTACTTGGGAGTGTCAGAGGTATTTGAGTGTTGGACGGTACCTGGGAGTGTCAGAGGTGTACCAGGAATGTCAGTGGAGTACCTGGGTCAGAGGTGTACCTGGGAGTGTCAGAGGTACCTGGGAGTGTCGAGGTGTACCTGAGTGTCAGAGGTGTACCTGGGAGTGTCGGAGTGTAACTGCGAGAGTGAGAAGTGTACCTGGAGTGTCTGGGTGTACCTGGGAGTGTCTGGGGTGTACCTGGGAGTGTCTGAGGTATTCCTGGGAGTCTGTGTACCTGGGAGTGTCAGAGGTGTACCTGGGAGTGTCAGAGGTGAAACCAGGGAATGTCAGTGGAGTACCTGAGTGTCAGAGGTGCACCTGGAGTGTCAGAGGTGTACCTGGGACTGTCAGGAGATCCAGGGAGTGAAAGGGTGTACCAGGGAATGTAAGTGGAGTACCTGGGATTGTCAGAGGTGTACCTGGCAGTGTCAGAGGTGTACCTGGGAGTGTCAGAGGAATACCTAGGAGTGTCAGAGGTGTACCTGGGAGTGTCAGAGGTGTACCTAGGAGTATCGGAGGTTTACCTTGGAGTATCAGAGTTGTACCTGGGAGTGTCGGAGGCGGACCTGGGAGTGTCAGAGGTGTTCCTGGGAGTATCAGAGGTGTACCTGGGAGTATCGGAGGTGTACCTGGGAATGTCAGAGGTATACCAGGGAGTGTCAGTGAAGTACCTGGGAGCCTCAAAGGTGTACCTGGGAGTATCGGAGGTGTACCTGATAGTCTCAGAGGTGAACTAGGGAGCGTCAGAGGAGTACCTGGGAGTGTCAGAGGTGTACCTGGGAGTATCGGAGGTGTACCTGCGAGTATCGGAGGTGTACCTGGGAGTGTCAGAGGTGTACCTGGGAGTGTCAAAGGTGTACCTAGGAGTGTCAGAGGTGTACCTGGGAGTGTCACTAGGTGTATCTGGGAGTGTTGGACGTGTACCTAGGAGTGTCAGAGGTGTTCCAGGGAATGTCAGTGGAGTACCTGGGAGTGTCAGAGGTGTACCTGGGAGTGTCAGAGGTGTACCTGGGAGTATCGGAGGTGTACCTGGGAATGTCAGAGGTATACCAGGGAGTGTCAGTGAAGTACCTGGGAGTCTCAAAGGAGTACCTGGGAGTATCGGAGGTGTACCTGGGAGTCTCAGAGGTGAAGCAGGGAGTGTCAGAGGAGTACCTGGGAGTGTCAGAGGTGTACCTGGGAGTATCGGAGGTGTACCTGGGAGTATCGGAGGTGTAATTGGGAGTGTCATAGGTGTACCTGGGAGTGTCAGAGGTGTACCTGGGAGTGTCAGAGGTGTACCTGGGAGTGTCAGAGGTGTACCTGGGAGTGTCAGAGGTGTACCTGAGAGTGTCAAAGGTGTACCTGGGAGTGTCAGAGATGTACCTGGGATTGTCAGAGGTGTACCTGTGAATGTCAGAGGTATACCAGGGAGTGTCAGTGAAGTAACTGGGAGTCTCAAAGGTGTACCTGGGAGTATCGGAGGTGTACCTGGGAATATCGGAGGTGTACCTGGGAATATCGGAGGTGTACCTGGGAGTGTCAGAGGGGTGAACCAGGAGGTCAGAAGAGTACCTGGGAGGTCAGCGCGGTGTAGTATCGGAGGTGTACCTGGGAGTATTGGAGGTGTACCTGGGAGTGTCAGAGGTGTACCTGGGAGTATCAGAGGTGTACCTGGGAGTGTCAGAGGTGTACTTGGGAGTGTCAAGGGTTTGGGGTTGGGGTTGGGTGTTGGTGTGCGGGAGTGTCCGAGTTGTATCTCAGAGTGTTGGACGTGTACCTGGGAGTGTCAGAGGTGCACCTTGGAGTGTCAGAGGTGAACCTGGGAGTATCGGAGGAGTGTACCTGGGAGTGTCAGAGGTGTACCTGGGGTGTCAGAGATGTACCTGGGAGTGTCCGAGGTGTATCTGGGAGTGTCTGAGGTGAATCTGGGAGTGTTTGGAGTGTACTGCTGAGTGTCAGAGGTGTACCAGGGAATGCCAGTGGAGTAAATGGGAGTGTCAGAGTTGTACCTGGGAATGTCAGAGGTGTACCTGGGAGTGTCAGAGGTGTACCTGGGAGTATCGGATGTGTACCTGGGAGTGTCAGAGGTGTACCTGGGAATGTCAGAGGTGTACCTGGGAGTGTCAGAGATGTGCACTGGAGTGTCAGAGGTGTGATTTGGGGAGTGTTGGACGTGTACCTGGGAGTGTCAGAGGTGTACCAGGGAATGTCAGTGGAGTACCTGGGAGTGTCAGAGGTGTACCTGGGGTGTCAGAGGTGTACCTGGGAGTGTCAGAGGTGTACCTGGGAGTGTCAGAGGTGTGCCTGGAGTGTCGGAAGTGTACCTGCGAGTGAGAAGTGTACCTGGGAGTGTCTGGGGTGTACCTGGGAGTGTCTGGGGTGTACCTGGGAGTGTCTGGTATTCCTGTGTACCTGGGAGTGTCAGGTGTACCTGGGAGTGTCAGCGGTGTACAAGGGAGTGTTAGGAGGTGTATCAGGGGTGACAGAGGGTACCTAGGGTGACAGAGGTGTACCTGGGGTGCCAGAGGTGTACCTGGGAGTATCGGAGGTGTACCTGGGAGTGTCAGAGTTGTACCTAGGAGTGTCAGAGGTGTACCTGGGGTGTCAGAGATGTTTCTGGGAGTGTCAGAGGTGTATCTGGGAGTGTCAGGGTGTACCTGGCAGTGTCGGAGGTGTGCCTGTGAGTGTGAGAAGTGTACCTGGGAGTGTTGGAGGTGTACCTGGGAGTCAGGTGTACCTGGCAGTGTGAGAGGTGTACCTGAGAGTGTCAGCGGTGTTCCTGGGAGTATTTGAGGTGTATCGGGAGTGACAGAGGTACCTAGGAGGTGTCAGAGGTGCACCTTGGAGTGTCAGAGGTGAACCTGGAGTATCGAGGTGTACCGGAGTGTCAGAGGTGTACCTGGGAGTGTCAGAGGTGTACCTGGGAGTGTCCGAGGTGTATCTGGGAGTGTCAGAGGTGTATCTGGGAGTGTTGGACGTGTACCTGGGAGTGTCAGAGGTGTACCAGGGAATGCCAGTGGAGTAAATGGGTGTGTCAGAGGTGTACCTGGGAGTGTCAGAGGTGTACCTGGGAGTGTCAGAGGTGTACCTGGGAGTGTGAGAAGTGTACCCGGGAGTGTCTGGGGTGTACCTGGGAGTGTCTGGGGTGTACCTGGGAGTGTCTGAGGTATACCTGGGAGTGTCAGAGATGTACCTGGGAGTGTCAGAGGTGTATTTGGGAGTGTTGGACGTGTACCTGGCAGTGTCAGAGGTGTACCAGGGAATGTCAGTGGAGTACTTGGGAGTGTCAGAAGTGTACCTGAGGGTGTCAGCGGTGTAACTGGGAGTGTCGGAGGTGTAACTGGGAATGTCAGAGGTGTACCAGGGAGTGTCAGTGGCGTGCCTGGGAGTCTCAAAGGTGTACCTGGGAGTATCGGAGGTGTACCTGGGAATATCGGAGGTGTACCTGGGAGTGTGAGAAGTGTACCTGGGAGTGTCGGAGGTGTACCGGGAGTCGGAGGTGTACCTGGCAGTGTCAGAGGTGTACCTGGGAGTGTCAGCGGTGTACCTGGGAGTGTTAGAGGTGTATCAGGGAGTGACAGAGGAGTACCTAGGAGTGTCAGAGGTGTACCTGGGAGTGTCAGAGGTTAACCTGGGAGTATTGGAGGTGTGCCTGGAGTGTCAGAGGGTACCTGGTGTGGGGTGTACATGTGGAGTGTCAGGGGTGCTGTGTGGCGGTGTACCTGGAGTGTCAGAGGTGTGCCTGGGAATGTCTGAGGTGTGTGGCTGGGGTGTCAGAAGTGTACCTGGGAGTATCAAGAGTGCCTGGGAGTGTCAGAGGTGTACCTGGGGTGTGGGGTGTAACTGGAGTGTCGGAGGTGTAACTGGGAATGTCAGAGGTACCAGGGAGTATCAGTGGAGTACCTTGGAGTCTCAAGGTGTTCCTGGGAGTATCGGAGGTGTACCTGGGAGTGTCAGAGTGTGCCTGGGGTGTCGGAGGTGTACCTGGGAGTGTCACAGGAGTACCTGGGATTGTGAAGGTGTACCTGACAGTGTCAGAGGTGTACCTAGGGTGTCAGAGATGTACCTGGGAGTGTCAGAGGTGTATCTGGGAGTGTCGGACGTGCACCTGGGGGTGTCAGAGGGTGTACCAGGGAATGACAGTGGAGTACTTGGGAGTGTCAGAGGTGTGCCTGGCAGTGTTGCCGGTGCCTGGGAGTGTCTGAGGTGTGCCTGGGAGTGTCAGAGGTGTGCTTGGGTGTGAGGTGGCCTGGCAGGCATGCAGTGTGCTACCAAGTGTCTGAGGTTGTCCCTGGGAGTGTCAGAAGTGTGCCTGGGAGTGTCAGAGGTGCACTTGGAGTGTCAGAGGTGCACCTTGGAGTGTCTGAGGTATACCTGGGAGTGTCGGAGGTGTACCTGGGAGTGTGAGAAGTATACCTGGGAGTGTCGGAGGTGTACCTGGGAATCGGAGGTGTACCTGGCAGTGTGCGAGGTGTACCTGGGAGTGTCAGCGGTGTTCCTGGTAGTATTAGAGGTGTATCAGGGAATGACAGAGGGTACCTAGGGTGTCAGAGGTGCACCTTGGGTGTCAGAGGTGAACCTGGGAGTATCGGAGGTGTACCTGGGAGTGTCAGAGGTGTACCTGGGAGTGTCAGAGGTGTGTACCTGGGGAGTCGAGGTGTATCTGGGAGTGTCAGAGGTGTATGTGGGAGGGTGTTGGACATGTACTGGGAGTGTCAGAGGTGTACCAGGGAATGCCAGTGGAGTAAATGGGTGTGTCAGAGGTGTACCTGGGAGTGTCAGAGGTGTACCTCGGAGTGTGAGATGTACCTGGGAGTGTCTGGGGTGTACCTGGGAGTGTCTGGGGTGTACCTGGGAGTGTCTGAGGTGTACCAGGGAGTGTCAAGGTGTACCTGGTGTCAGAGGTGTAACTGGGAGTGTCAGCGGTGTGCCTGGGAGTGTTAGGAGTGTATCAGGGATTGACAGAGGTACCTGAGGTGTCAGGAGGTGTACCTGGGAGTGTCAGAGGTGTACCTGGGAGTATCGGAGGTGTACCTGGGAGTGTCAGAGGTGAACTGGGAGTGTCAGAGGTGTACCTGGGGTGTTTGAGATGTGCAGGTGTCAGGGGTTTATCTGGGAGTGTCGAGGTGTTTCTGGGAGTGTCAGAGGTGTATCTGGGAGTGTTGGACGTGTACCTGGGAGTGTCAGAGGTGTACCTGGGAGTGTCAGAGGTGTACCTGGGAGTGTCCGAGGTGTTTCTGGGAGTGTCAGAGGTGTATCTGGGAGTGTTGGACGTGTACCTGGGAGTGTCAGAGGTGTACCAGGGAATGCCAGTGGAGTAAATGGGTGTGTCAGCGGTGTACCTGGGAGTGTCAGAGGTGTACCTGGGGTGTGAGAAGTGTACCTGGGGTGTCTGGGGTGTACCTGGGAGTGTCTAGGGTGTGCCTGGGAGTGTCTGAGGTGTACCTGGGAGTGTCAGGGAGTACCTGAAGAGTGTCAGGGTGTATCTGGGAGTGTCGGACGTGTGCCGGAGTGTCAGAGGGTGTACCAGGGAATGTCAGTGGGTACTTGGGGTGTCAGAAGTGTACCGGGGTGTCAGCGGTGTAACTGGGAGTGTCGGAGGTGTAACTGGAAGTCAGAGGGCTGTACCGGGGTGTCAGTGGAGTACCTGGGAGTCTCAAGGTGGCCTGGGAGTATCGGAGGTGTACCTGGGAATATCGGAGGTGTACCTGGGAGTGTGAAGTGTACCTGGGAGTGTCGGAGGTGTACCTGGGAGTCGGAGGTGTACCTGGCAGTGTCAGAGGTGTACCTGGGAGTGTCAGCGGTGTGCCGGAGTGTTGAGTGTATCAGGGGAGTGACAGAGGAGTACCTAGGGTGTCAAGGTGTACCTGGGAGTGTCAGAGGTTAACCTGGAGTGTTGGAGGTGTACCTGGGGTGTCAGAGGTGTACCTGGGAGTGTCGGAGGTACGCAGGTGTCAGAGGTATGCCTGGCAGTGTCAGCGGTGTACCTGGAGTGTCAGAGGTGTGCCTGGGAATGTCTGAGGTGCAACTGGGAGTGTCAAGTGTGCCTGGGAGTATCAGCAGTGTACCTGGGAGTGTCAGAGGTGTAACTGGGAGTGTCAGGGGGTGTAACTGGGGAGTGTCGGAGGTGTAACTGGGAATGTCAGGAAGTACCAGGGATATCAGTGGGTACCTGGGACTCAAAGGTGTTCCTGGGAGTATCGGAGGTGTACCTGGAATATCGGAGGTGTACCGAATATCGGAGGTGTACCTGGGAGTGTCAGAGGTGTGCCTGGGAGTGTGGAGGTGTACCTGGGAGTGTCACAGGAGTACCTGGGATTGTGAGAGGTGTGCCTGACAGTGTCAGAGGTGTACCTGGGGAGTGTCAGAGATGTACCTGGGAGTGTCAGAGGTGTATCTGGGAGTGTCGGACGTGCACCTGGGAGTGTCAGAGGTGTACAGGAATGACAGTGGAGTAGGGAGTGTCAGAGGTGTACCTTCAGTGTCAGAGGTCTACCTGGGAGTGTCAGAGGTGTACCTGGCAGTGTTACCGGTGTACCTGGGAGTGTCAGAGGTGTACCTAGGAGTGTCAGAGGTGTACCTTGGTGTTCAGAGGTGTAGCTGAGAGTGTCAGGGTGTGCACTGGGAGTGTCGGAGGTGTACCTGGGAGTGTAGAAGTGTACCTGGGAGTGTCGGAGGTGTACCTGGGAGTCAGGAGTGCACAGGGTGTGAGGGCAGGAGTCTTGGAGGCCTGGTATGGTGTGCACGCGGGTGTGGTGCCTGGGAGTGTCAGAGGTGTACCTGGGAGTGTCGGAGGTGTACCTGGGAGTGTGAAGTGTACCTGGGAGTGTCGGAGGAGTGTACCTGGGAGTCGGAGGTGGCACCTGGCAGTGTTACCGGTGTACCTGGGAGTTGTTGAGGTGTACCTGGGAGTGTCAGAGGTGCAGGAGTGTCAGAGGTGTACCTGGCAGTGTCACCGGTGTGCCTGGGGTGTCTGAGGGGTGTACTTGGGAGTGTCAGAGGTGTGCCTGGGAGTGTCAGAGGTGCACTTCCAGGTGTCAGAGGTGCACCTTGGAGTGTCAGAGGTGTACCTGGGAGTTGTCGGAGGTGTACCTGGGAGTGTGAAGTGTACCTGGGAGTGTCGGAGGTGTACACAGAGTCGGAGGTGTACCTGGAGTGTCAGCAGTGAACCTGGGAGTGTCAGAGGTGTACCTGGGAGTGTTTGAGATGTACCTGGGAGTGTCAGAGGTGTATGTGGGGAGTGTCCGAAGGTGTTTCTGGAGGTGTCCAGGGGTTTATCTGGGAGTGTTGGACGTGTACCTGGGAGTGTCAGAGGTGGCCTGGGGAGTGTCAGAGGTAATACCTGGGAGTGTCCAATTGTTTCTGGGAGTGTCAGGGTGTATCTGGGGTGTTGGACGTGTACCTGGTGTCAGAGGTGTACCAGGGAATGCCAGTCGATAAATGGGTGTGTCTTGGTGTGCCTGGGAGTGTCAGAGGTGTACCTGGGGAGTGTCAGGGTGTACCTGGGGAGTGTGAGAGATGTACCTGGGAGTGTCTGGGGTGTACCTGGGGTGTCTAGGGTGTACCTGGGGTGTGCTGAGGGTGTGCCTGGGGAGTGTCAGAGATGTGCCTGGGAGTGTCAGAGGTGTGTGGGAGTGTCCGGACGTGTACCTGGGAGTGTCAGGGGTGTACAGGGAATGTCAGTGGAGTACTTGGGGAGTGTCAGAGGTGCACCTGGGGTGTCATGGGTGTACCTGGGACTGTCAGGGGGGGTGGGGAGTGAGGTGTACCTGGGAGTGTCAGAGATGTACCAGGGGTGTCTGAGGTGTGCCTGGGGTGTCAGAGGAGTGTGCCACAGGGGGTGTCAGAGGAATACCTGGGGTGTCAGAGGTGTACCTGGGAGTGTCAGAGGTGTACCTAGGGTATCAGGTTTACCTGCAGTGCCGGAGATTGTACCTGGGGAGTGTTAGAGGTGGCCTGGGAGTGTCAGGTGTGTACCTGCAGGGAGTGTCAAACCGTGTGCCTGGGGTGTCGGACGTGTACCTGGGGAGTATCCAGAGGTGTGCCTGGGAGTATCAGATGTGTACCTGGGGAGTGTCAGAGGTGTGCCTGGGAATGTCAAGTGTGCCTGGGAGTGTCAGAGATGTGCACCTGGGGTGTCCAGAGGTGTGTCTGGGAGTGTTGGACGTGTGCCTGGGGTGTCAGGGTGTATCGAGGAATATCAGTGGATGCCTGGGGTGTCAGAGGTGTACCTGGGGTGTCAGGGTGTACCTGGGAGTGTCAGAGGTGTGTACCTGGGGTGTCAGAGGTGCCTGGGAGTGTCAGGGTGTACCTGGGGTGTCGGAGGTGAACCTGCAGGTGTGAAGTGTACCTGGGAGTGTCTGGGGTGTGCCTGGGGAGTGTCTGGGGTGTGCCTGGGGTAACAGGGGGTGTGCCTGGGGTGTCAAGGTGTGCCTGGGGAGTGTCAGGGTGTACCTGGGTGTGTCTTGGTGTACCTGGGGTGTTAGAGGTGTATCGGGGAGTGACAGAGGTACTGTGGGTGACACAGGTGTGCCTGGGGAGTGTCAGAGGTGTACCTGGGGTATCGGAGGTGTGCCTGGGAATGATCAGGGAGTGTGCCTGGGAGTCAGGAGGTGTGCCTGGGAGTGTCAAGATGTATCTGGGGAGTGTCTGGGTGTGTCTCAGGTGTTGGACGTGTGCCTGGGGAGTGTTAGAGGTGTGGAATGTCAGTGGAGTAGGAGTGTCAGAGTGTACCTGGGGTGTCAGAGGTGTACCTGGGAGTGTCAGAGGTGTACTTGGGGGAGTGTCAGAGGTGGCCACTAGGAGTGTCAGAGAGGTTTACCTTGGAGTGTGTCAGAGTGTAGCTGGGGTGTCAGAGGTGTACCTGGGAGTGTCGGAGGTGTACCTGGGGTGTGAGAAGTGTGCCTGGGAGTGTCGGAGGTACCTGCAAGTCGGAGGTGTACCTGGGAGTGTCAGAGGTGTGCCCAGGAGGGTGTCAGAGGGTGTGCCTGTTAGTGTCAGAGATGTACCTTAAGATTAATCAGAGGTGTGCCTGGGGTGTCAGGGTGTACCCTGGGAGTCTCGGAGGTGTACCTGGGAGTGTGAAGGTGTGCCTGGGGAGTGTCAGAGGTGTACCTGGGAGTCACGGAGGTGTACCTGGCTGTGTGGAGAGGTGTACCTGGGAGTGCTGGGTACCTGGGAGTGTCAGAGGTGTACCTGAGAGTGTCCGAGGTATCTGGGAGTGTCTGAGGTGTATCTGGGAGCGTTGGGACGGTACCTGGGAGTGTCAGAGGTGTCCCAGGAATGCCAGGAGTAAATGGAGTGTCAGAGTTGTACCTGGGAATGTCAGAGGTACCTGGAGTGTCAGAGGTGTACTTGGGAGTGTCAGGAGGTGTACCTAGGAGGTCAGAGGTGTAGCCGGGAGGTCAGGAGGTGTACCTGGGAGTGTCGGAGTGTACCTGGGAGTGTGGAGGTGTACCTGGGAGTGCCAGAGATGTACCTGGGAGTGTCTGAGGTGTATCTGGGAGTGTCCGAGGTGTATCTGGGAGTGCTGGACGTGGTACCTGGGAGTGTCAGAGGTGTACCAGGGAATGCCAGTGGAGTAAATGGGAGTGTCAGAGTTGTACCTGGAATGTCGAGGGGTACCTGGGAGTGTCAGAGGTGTATTTGGGAGTGTCAGAGGTGTACCTAGGAGTGTCAGAGGTGTAGCTGGGAGTGTCAGAGGTACCTGGGAGTGTCGGAGGTGTACCTGGGAGGTGGAGAAGTGCACCTGGGAGTGTCGGAGGTGTACCTGGGAGTCGGAGGTGTACCTGGGAGTGTCAGAGGTGTACTTGGGAGTGTCAGAGGTGTACCTGGTAGTGTCAGAGGTGTACCTGGAGTGTCAGAGGTACCTGGAGGTCAGAGGTGTACCTGGGAGCGGAGGTGTACCTGGGAGGTGGAGAAGTGTACCTGGGAGTGTCGGAGGTGTACCTGGGAGTCGGAGGTGTACCTGGCTGGAGAGGTGTCACCTGGAGTGCTGGGCGGTGTACCTGGGAGTGTCAGAGGTACCTGAGGAGTGTCTGAGGTGTATCTGGGAGTGTCTGAGGTGTATCTCGGAGTAGCGGACGTGTACCTGGGAGTGTCAGAGGTGCACCTTGGAGTGTCAGAGGTGAACCTGGGAGAATCGGAGGTGTACCTGGGAGTGTCAGAGATGTACCTGGGAGTGTCAGAGGTGTATCTGGGAGTGTTGGACGTGTACCTGGCAGTGTCAGAGGTGTACCAGGAATGTCAGTGGAGTACTTGGGAGTGTCAGAAGTGTACCTGAGGGTGTCAGCGGTGTAACTGGGAGTGTCGGAGGTGTAACTGGGAATGTCAGAGGTGTACCAGGAGTGTGTGGAGAACTGGGAGTCTCAAAGGTGTACCTGGGAGCATCGGAGGTGTACCTGGGAATATCGGAGGTGTACCTGGGAGTGTGAGAAGTGTACCTGGGAGTGTCGGAGGTGTATCTGGGAGGTCAGAGGTGTACCTGGGAGAGTCAGAGGTAACTGGGAGGTCAGAGGTACCTGGGAGGCAGGAGGTGTACCTGGGACTGTCAGGGGAGATCCAGGGAGTGAAAGGGGTGTACCTGGGAGTGTCAGAGGTGTACCAGGAGTGTCTGAGGTGTACCTGGGAGTATCGGAGGTGTACCTGGGAGGCTGGGGAGGTGTACCTGGGAGGTCAGAGGTGTACCTGGGAGGTACCTGAGCAAGCAGAGGTGTATCAGGAGACAAAGGAGTACCTAGGGAGGACAGAGGTGTACCTGGGAGTGCTGGGGAGGTGTACCTGTGAGTATCGGAGGTGTACCTGGGAGTGTCAGAGGTACCTGGGAGGTCAGAGGTACCTGGGAGTGTCAGAGGTGTACCTGGGAGTGTCAAGGTGTACCTGGGAGGCAGAGGTGTATCAGGAGGACAGAGGAGCACCTAGGAGGACAGAGGTGTACCTGGGAGGTCAGAGGTGTACCTGGAGTATCGGAGGTGTACCTGGGAGTGTCAGGAGGTGTACCTGGGAGGTCATGAAGTTGTACCTGGGAGGTCAGGAGATGTATCTGGAGTGTCAGAGGTGTATCTGGGAGGCGACGGTGCCTGGGAGTGTCAGGAGGTGTACCAAGGAATGTCAGAGGTGTACCTGGGAGTGTCAGAGGTGTACCTGGCAGTGTCGGAGGTGTACCTGTGGGAGTGCCAGAAGTGTACCTGAGGGTGTCAGTGGTGTACTGGGAGTGTCGGAGGTGTAACTGGGAATGTCAGAGGTGTACCAGGGAGTGTCAGTGAGTACCTGGGAGTCTCAAAGGTGTACCTGGGAGTATCGGAGGTGTACCTGGGAATATCGGAGGTGTACCTGGGAGTGTGAGAAGTGTACCTGGGAGTGTCGGAGGTGTACCTGGGAGTCGGAGGTGTACCTGGCAGTGTCAGAGGTGTACCTGGGAGGTCAGGGTGTACCTGGGAGTGTTAGGAGGTATCAGGGAGGACAGAGGAGTACCTAGGAGTGTCAGAGGTGTACCTGGGAGTGTCAGAGGTTAACCTGGAGTATTGGAAGTGTACCTGGGAGTGTCAGAGGTGTACCTGGGAGTGTCGGAGGTGTACATGAGTGTCAGAGGTACCTGGCAGTGTCAGCGGTATACCTGGAGTGTCAGAGGTGTGCCTGGGAATGTCTGAGGTGTAACTGGGAGTGTCAGAAGTGCCTGGGAGTATCAGCAGGTACCTGGGAGTGGGAGGTGTACCTGGGAGGTCAGGTGTAACTGGGAGTGTCGGAGGTGTAACTGGGAATGTCAGAGGAGTACCAGGGAGTATCAGTGAGTACCTGGGAGTCTCAAAGGTGTTCCTGGGAGACGGAGGTGTACCTGGGAATATCGGAGGTGTACCTGGGAATATCGGAGGTACCTGGAGTGTCAGAGGTGTGCCTGGAAGTGTCGGAGGTGTACCTGGAGTGTCAAGGAAGTACCTGGGATTAGGGAGAGTGTACCTGACAGTGTCAGAGGTGTACCTGGGAGTGTCAAGGATGTACCTGGGAGGTCAGGTGTATCTGGGAGTGTCGGACGCACCTGGGAGTGTCAGAGGTGTACCAGGGAATGACAGGAGTACTGGGAGTGTCAGAGGTACCTGGGAGTGTCAGAGGTGTACCTTGGAGTGTCAGAGGTCTACCTGGGAGGTTGGGAGGTGTACCTGGCAGTTACCGGTGTACCTGGGAGTGTCTGAGGTGTACCTGGGAGTGTCAGAGGTGACTCGGGAGTGTCAGAGGTGTACCTGGCAGTGTCACCGGTGTACCTGGGAGTGTCTGAGGTGCCTGGGAGTCAGAGGTGTGCCTGGGAGGTCAGAGGTGCACTTGGAGTGTCAGAGGTGCACCTTGGAGTGTCTGAGGTGTACCTGGGGTGTGTGGAGGCACCTGCAGTGTCTGAGGTGTACCTGGCAGTGTCCGAGGTGTATTTGCAGTGTCAGGGGTGTACCTGGGAGTGTTAGGAGGTGTATCAGGAGTGACAGAGGAGTACCTAGGAGTGTCAGAGGTGTACCTAGGAGTGTGAGAAGTGTACTGGGAGTGTCTGGGGTGTACCTGGGAATGTCAGGAGGTAGGAGTGTCAAGGGTGTACCAGGAGTGTCAGTGGAGTACCTGGGAGGTCAGAGGTGTACCTGGGTGTGTCAGAGGTGGACCTGGGAGGTCAGAGGTGTATCTGGGAGGTCGGACGTACCTGGGAGGTTGGGGAGGTGTACCAGGAATGTCAGTGGAGTACCTGGGAGTTGAGAGGTGTACCTGGAGGCCAGAGGTGTACCTGGGACTGTCAGGGGAGATCCAGGGAGTGAAAGGGGTGTACCTGAGTGTCAGAGGTGTACCAGGGAGTGTCTGAGGTGTACCTGGGAGTGTCAGAGGTACCAGGAGTGTCAGAGAATACCTAGGAGTGTCAGAGGTGTACCTGGGAGTGTCAGAGATGTACCCAGGAGTATCGAGGTTTACCCGTGAGTGTCGGAGTTGTACCTGGGACTGTTAGAGGTGTACCTGGGAGGTCAGAGATGTACCTGGAGTGTCAAGGTGTACCTGCAAGTGTGAGAAGTGTACTGGGAGTGTCTAGGGTGTACCTGGGAGTCTGGGGTGTACCTGGGAGTGTGCAAGGTGTCACCTGGAGTGTCAGTGGTGTACCTGTGAGGTTGGACGTGTACCTGGGAGTCTCAGAGAGGTTTACCTGGGAGTGTCAGAGGTGTACCTAGGAGTATCGGACGTGTACTGGGGTGTCTGGGGTAGCCTGGGAGTATCAGAGGTGTACCTGGGAGTGTCAGAGGTGTACCTGGGAGTGTCCAAGGTGTATCTGGTGTCTGGGGAGTGTATCTGGGAGTGTTGGACGTGTACCTGGGAGTGTCAGGTGTACCAGGGAATGCCGAGGAAGTACTTGGGAGTGTAGAGTTGGCCCAGGGATGTCAGGCGTAACCTGGGAGTGTCAGGAGGTGCCTGGGAATGTCAGAGGTGTACCTGGGAGTGTCAGAGATGTCACCTGGGAGTGTCAGTGGTGTATCTGGGAGTGTCAGAGGTGTACCTGGGAGAGTCAGAGGTGTACTGGGAGTGTCAGAGGTGTACCTGGGAGTGTTAGAGTGTACCTGGGAGTGTCGGAGGTGTACCTGCGGTGGGAGAAGTGTCCTGGGAGTGTCTGGGAGGTGTACCCGGGAGTGTCTGGGTGTACCTGGGAGTGTCAAAGGTTAACTGGGAGTGTCAGAGGTGTACCTGGGAGTGTCAGCGGTGTACCTGGGAGTGTTAGAGGTGTATCAGGGGTGACAGAGGAGTACCTAGGAGTGACAGAGGTGAGTGTCAGAGATGTACCCAGGAGTATCGGAGGTGTACCTGGGAGCTCAGAGGTGTACCTGGGAGTGTCAGAGGTGTACCTGGAATGTCAGGAGATGTATCTGGGAGTGCAGAGGTGTATCTGGGAGCAAGGACGGTGCCTGGGAGTGTCAGGAGGTACCAGGAATGTCAGTGAGTACCTGGGAGTGTCAGAGGTACCTGGGAGTGCCGGGAGGTACCTGGGAGAGTCAGAGGTGTAACTGGGAGTGCCAGAGGTGTACCTGGGAGGTCAGAGGTGTACCTGGGAGTGTAGGGAGGTGCACCTGCGAGTGTCAGAAGTGCACTGGGAGTGTCTGGGGTGTACCTGGGAGTGTCTGAGGTGTACCTGGGAGGCAGAGGTGTACCTGGGAGTGCCAGAGGTGCACCAGGAGGCCAGGGATGTGCCTGGAGTGTTAGGAGGTATCAGGGAGTGACAGAGGAGTACCAGGAGTGACAGAGGTGTACCTGGGAGGGTCAGACGGTACCTGTGAGTATCGGAGGTGCCTGGGAGGTCAGAGGTGCAACCTGGGAGAGTGTCGAGGATGTATCTGGGAGGCCAGAGGTGTATCTGGGAGTGTTGGACGGTGCCTGGGAGTGTCAGAGGTGTGCCAAGGAATGTCAGTGAGTACCTGGGAGTGTCAGAGGTGTACCTGGTAGTGTTAGGAGGTGTAATGGGAGTGTCAGAGGTAATGGGAGGTCAGAGGTGTACCTAGGAGGCCAGAGGTGTACCTTGGAGGCCGAGGTGTACCTGGGAGGTCAGAGGTGTACCTGGGAGTGTCGGAGGTACCTGCAGAATGTGAGAAGTGTACCGGAGTGTCGGAGGTGCACCTGGGAGTCGGAGGTGTACCTGGGAGTGTCAGAGGTGCACTGGAGTGTCAGAGGTGTACCTGGGAGTGTCAGGGGCGTACCTTGGAGTGTCAGAGGTACCTGGGAGTGTCAGAGGTGTACCTGGGAGTGTCGGAGGTGTACCTGTGAGCGTGAGAAGTGTACCTGGAGTGTCGGAGGTGTACCTGGAGTCGAGGTGTACCTGGCAGTGTGAGAGGTGTACCAGGAGGCTGAAGGGTGTTCCTGGGAGTATTAGGAGGTGTATCAGGAGTGGCTCGGAGGAGTACCTAGGAGGTCAGAGGCACCTTGGAGTGTCAGAGGTGAACCTGGGAGTACGGAGGTGTACCTTGGAGTATCAGAGGTACCTGGGAGTGTCAGAGGTGTACCTGGAGTGTCTCGAGGTGTATCTGGGAGTGTCAGAGGTAAGCTACCTGGGAGGTCAAAGGTGTACCTGGGAGGTCAGAGGTGTACCTGTCAGCTGTGTACCTGGGAGTGTTAGAGGTGTATCAGGAGTATGAGATACCTAGAGTACACAGGTGTACCTGGGAGGTCAGAGGTGTACCTGGGAGACGGAGGTGTACCTGGGAGTGCCAGAGGTGTACCTGGGAGTGTCAGAGGTGTTCCTGGGAGTGTCAGAGATGCATCTGGGAGTGTCAGAGGTGTATCTGGGAGTGTTGGACGTAGCCTGGGAGGTCAGGAGGTACCAAGGAATGTCAGTGGAGTACTGGAGGTCAGAGGTGTACCTGGGAGGTCAGAGTGTACCTGGGAGTGTCAGAGGTAACTTGGGAGGTCAGGAGGTGTACCTAGAGGCCAGAGGTGTACCTGGAGGTCAGGAGGTGTACCTGGGAGGTCAGAGGTGTACCTGGGAGTGTCGGAGGTGTACCTGGGAGGAGAAGTGTACCTGGGAGGCTGAGGTACCTGGGAGTCGGAGGTGTACCTGGGAGTGTCAGGAGGTGTACCTGGGAGGTCAGAGGTGTACCTGGGAGGCCAGAGGTGTACCTGGGAGGCCGAGTACCTGGGAGGTCAGAGGTGTACCTGGGAGTGTCGGAGGTGTACCTGGGAGTGTGAGAAGTGTACCTGGGAGTGTCGGAGGTACCTGGGAGTCGGAGGTGTACCTGGCAGTGTGAGAGGTGTACCTGGGAGTGTCAGAGGTGTACCGGAGTGTCAGAGGTGTACCTGAGTGTCTGAGGTATCTGGGAGTGTCAGAGGTGTATCTGGAGTGTTGAGTACCTGGGAGTGTCAGAGGTGCACCTTGGAGTGTCAGAGGTGAACCTGGGAGTATCGGAGGTGTACCTGGGAGTGTCAGAGGTACCTGGGAGTGTCAGAGATGTACCTGGGAGGTCTGAGGTGTATCTGGGAGTGTCAGAGGTGTATCTGGGAGTGTTGGACGTGACCTGGGAGTGTCAGAGGTGTACCAGGGAATGCCAGTGGAGTAAATGGGAGGCCAGAGTTGTACCTGGAATGTCAGAGGTGTACTGGAGGTCAGAGGTACCTGGGAGTATCGGATGTACTGGGAGGTCAGAGGTGTACGGGAGGTCAGAGGTGTACCTGGGAGGTCAGAGATGTACCTGGGAGTGTCAGAGGTGTATTTGGGAGGTTGACGTGTACCGGGAGTGCCGAGGTGTACCAGGAATGTCAGTGAGTACCTGGGAGGCCAGAGGTGTACCTGGGAGGTCAGAGGTGTACCTGGGAGTGTCAGAGGTGTACCTGGGAGTGTCGGAAAATTGCGAGAGTGAGAGTGTACCTGGGAGTGTCTGGGGTGTACCTGGGAGTGTCTGGGGTACCTGGGAGTGTCTGAGGTATACCTGGGAGGCCGTGTACCTGGGAGTGTCAGAGGTGTACCTGGGAGTGTCAGCGGTGTACCTGGAGTGTTAGAGGTGTATCAGGGAGTGACAGAGGAGTACCTAGGAGTGACAGAGGTGTACCTGGGAGTGTCAGAGGTGTACCTGGGAGTATCGGAGGTGTACCTGGGAGTGTCAGAGGTGTACCTGGGAGGTCAGAGGTGTACCTGGGAGTGTCAGAGATGTATCTGGGAGGTCAGAGGTGTACCCGGAGAGCTTAACGTGTGCCTGGGAGGTCAGAGGTACCAAGGAATGTCAGAGGTGTTTGGGAGTGTCAGAGGTGTACCTGGCAGTGTCGGAGGTGTACCCAGAGTGTGAGAAGTGTACCAAGGCTTTATGTGTACCTGGGAGTCGGAGGTGTACCTGGCAAGTGGAGAGGTACCTGAGTGTCATGGTGTTCCTGGGAATATTTGAGGTGTATCAGGGAGGACAGAGTACCTAGGAGGTCAGAGGCACCTTGGAGTGTCAGAGGTGAACCTGGGAGTATCGGAGGTGTACTGGGAGTGTCAGAAAACGGGAGTGTCAGGAGGTACCTGGGAGGTCTGAGGTGTATCTGGGAGGTCAGAGGCATCTGGGAGTGTTGACGTGTACCTGGGAGGTCAGAGGTGCACCAGGAATGCCAGTGAGTAAATTGGTGTGTCAGAGGTTCCTGGGAGGTCAGAGGTGTACCTGGGAGTGTCAGAGGTGTAACGGAGTGTGAGAAGTGCACCGGGAGTGTCTGGGGTACCTGGGAGTGTTTGGGGGGTACCTGGGAGTGTCTGAGGTGCTACCTGGAGGTCAGATGTACCTGGGAGTGTCAGAGGTGTATCTGGGAGTGTTGGACGTACCTGGCAGTGTCAGAGGTAAAAAATTGTGTCAGTGGAGTACTTGGGAGGCCAGGAAGTGTACCTGAGGTGTCAGCGGTAACTGGGAGTGTCGGAGGTAACTGGGAATGTCAGAGGTGTACCAGGGGAGGTCAGGAGTACCTGGGAGTCCCCAAAGGTGTACCTGGGAGCATCGGAGGTGTACCTGGGAATATCGGGAGGTGTACCTGGGTGTGTGGGAGAAGGTACCTGGGAGTGTCGAGTGTACCCAGTCGGAGGTGTACCTGGCAGTGTCAGAGGTGTAGCTGGGAGTGTCAGCGGTGTACCTGGAGTTAGAGGTATCAGGAGGACAGAGGAGTACCTAGGAGCAGAGGTGTACCTGGGAGTGTCAGAGGTGAACCTGGGAGTTGAGGTGTACCTGGGAGGCCAGGAGGTGTACCAGGGAATGCCAGTGGAGTAAATTGGGAGTGTCAGATAGCACCTGGGAGTGTCAGAAGCGTAACCTGGGAGGAGAGGTGTACCTGGGAATGTCAGAGGTGTACCTGGGAGGTCAGAGATGTACCTGGGAGTGTCAGGAGGTGTATCTGGGAGGTCAGAGGTGTACCTGGGAGAGCCAGAGGTGTAACTGGGAGTGTCAGAGGTGTACCTGGGAGTGTTAGGAGTGTGCACCTGGGAGGCCGGAGGTGTACCTGCGAGGGAGAAGTACCTGGGAGTGTCTGGGGTGTACCAAGTGCCTGAGGAAACTGGGAGTGTCAAAGGTGTACCTGGGAGTGTCAGAGGTGTACCTGGGAGTGTCAGCGGTGTACCTGAGAGTGTTAGGAGGTGTATCAGGGAGTGATGAGGAGTACCTAGAGTGACACAGGTGTACCTGGGAGTGTCAGAGGTGTGCACCTGGGAGGCCAGGAGGTACCTGGGAGTGTCAGAGGTGTACCTGGGAGGCCAGGAGATGTATATCTGGGAGTGTCAGAGGTGTATCTGGGAGTAAGTTGGACGCCTGGGAGTGTCAGAGGTGTACCAGGGAATGTCAGTGGAGTGCCTTGGGAGGTCAGACGAACCTAACATAAGTGTGTACCTGGGAGGTTGGGCAAAAATTTGGGAGTGTCGGAGGTGTACATGGAGTGTCAGAGGTACCTGGTGCAGTGTCAGCGGTGTACCTGGAGTGTCAGAGGTGTGCCTGGGAATGTCTGAGGTGTACCTGGGAGGCCAGGAAGTGTACCTGGGAGTATCAGAAGTGTACCTGGGAGTGTCAGAGGTGTACCTGGGAGTGTCAGGGGTGTAACTGGGAGTGTCGGAGGTGTAACTGGGAATGTCAAAGGAGTACCAGGGAGTGTCAGTAGAGCACCTGGAGCCTCAAAGGTGTAACTGCGAGTATCGGAGGTACCTGGGAATATCGGAGGTGTACCTGGGAATATCGGAGGTGTACCTGGGAGGTGTGCCTGGGGAGGTCAGAGGTGCACTGAGTGTCAGAGGTGCACCTTGAGTATCTGAGGTGCAAATTTGGGGTGTGTGGGAGGTGCACCTGGCAGTACTGAGGTGTACCTGGCAGTGTCTGAGGTGTATTTGGCAGTGCTGGGCGGTGTACCTGGGAGTGTTAGAGGTGTATCAGGGAGTGACAGAGGAGTACCTAGGAATGTCAGAGGTGTACCTAGGAGGTGGAGAAGTCTACCTGGGAGGGTCTTGGGGTACCTGGGAATGTCAGGAGGTGTAGCTAGGAGTGTCAAGGGTACCAGGGAGGCCAGTGGAGTACCTGGGAGTCAGAGGTGTATCTGGGAGTGTCGGACGTACCTGAGAGGTCAGAGGTACCAGGGAATGTCAGTGAGTACCTGGGAGTGTCAGAGGTGCACCTGGGAGGCTGGGGAAATTCTGGGACTGTCAGGGGAGATCCAGGAGAAAGGTGTACCTGGGAGTGTCAGAGATGTGCAACAGGGAGGTCTGAGGTACCTGGGAGTGTCAGAGGTAAAATCAGGGAGGTCAGAGGAATACCTAGGAGCAAGCCAGAGGTGTACCTGGGAGTGTCAGAGGTGTACCCCTAGGAGTATCGGAGGTTTACCCAGTGAGTGTCGGAGTTGTACCTGGGAGGTTAGGAGGTAACCTGGGAGGCCGAGATGTACCTGGGAGTGTCAGCTGTACCTGCGAGTGTGAAGTACCTGGGAGTGTCTGGGAGGTCTAAGGTTACCTGGGAGGTCAAAGGTGTACCTGGGAGTGTCGGACGTACCTAATAGAGATGTACCTGGGAGTGTCAGAGGTGCATCTGGGAGTGTTGGACGTGTACCTGGGAGGTCAGAGGTGTACCAGGGAATATCAGTGGAGTACCTGGGAGGCCAGGAGGTGTACCTGGGAGGTCAAAGGTGTACTTGGAGGCCAGAGGTACCTGGGAGTGTCAGAGGTGCATTTCCGTGGGAGTGTCAGGAGGTGTACCTGGGAGTGTCGGAGGTGTCCTGAGTGTGAAGTGTACCCGGAGTGTCTGGGTGTACCTGGAGTGTCTGGGGTGTACCTGGGAGTAACTGTGTGTACCTGGGAGGCCGTGTACCTGGGAGTGTCAGAGGTGTACCTGGTGTGTCATAGTACCTGGGAGTGTTAGAGGTGTATCAGGGAGGACAGAGGAGTACCTAGGAGTGACATGGTGTACCTGGGAGGCCAGAGGTGTGCCTGGGAGTACTGGAGGTGTACCGGGGAGTGCCAGAGGTGTACCTGGAGTGTCAGAGGTGTTCCTGAGTGTCAGAGATGCATCTGGGAGTGTCAGAGGTGTATCTGGGAGTGTTGGACGTGTGCCTGGGAGGTCAGAGGTGTACCAAGGAATGTCAGTGGGAGTACCTGGGAGGCCAGAGGTGTACCTGGGAGGCCAGAGGTGTACCTTGGGAGGCCAGGAGGTGTACTTGGGAGTGTCAGAGGTACCTAGGGAGTGTCAGAGGTGTACCTTGGAGTGTCAGAGGTGGGCTGGGAGAGGTCAGAGGTGTACCTGGGAGTGTCGGAGGTGCACCTGGGAGTGTGAGAAGTGTACCTGGGAGTGTCGGAGGTGTACCTGGGAGGCCGGAGGTGTACCTGGGAGTGTCAGGAGGTACTTGGGAGTGCCAGAGGTGTACCTGGGAGTGCCAGAGGTGTACCTAGGGAGGTCAGAGGTGTACCTGGGAGTGTCAGAGGTGTACCTGGGAGTGTCAAGGTGTACCTGGGAGTGTGAGAAGTGTACCTGGGAGTGTCGGAGGTGTACCTGGGAGTCGGAGGTGTACCTGGCTGTGTGAGAGGTGTACCTGAGAGTGTCAGCGGTGTACCCAGAGGTCAGAGGTGTACCTGGGAGGTCCGAGGTGTATCTAAAGTCCGAGGTGTATCTCGAGTGTTGGACGTGTACCTTGGGAGTGTCAGAGGTGCACCTTGGAGTGTCAGAGGTGAACCTGGGAGTAATGGAGGTGTACCTGGGAGCGTCAGAGGTGTACCTGGGAGGCCGAGATGTACCTGGGAGTGTCCGAGGTGTATCTGGGAGTGTCCGAGGTGTATCTGGGAGGACGTGGACCTGGGAGGCCAGAGGTGTACCAGGAATGCCAGTGGAGTAAATGGGAGTGTCAGAGTTGTACCTGGGAAATGTCAGAGGTGTACCTGGGAGGTCAGAGGTGTACCTGGGAGTATCGGATGTGTACCTGGGAGGCCAGAGGTGTACCTGGGAATGTCAGAGGTGTACCTGGGAGTGTCAGAGATGCACCTGGGAGGCCAGAGGTGTATTTGGGAGTGTTGACGCGGTACCTGGGAGTGTCAGAGGTGTACCAGGGAATGTCAGGAGTACCTGGGAGTGTCAGGAGGTGTACCTGGGAGGTCAGAGGTGTACCTGGGAGGTCAGAGGTGTACCTGGGAGGTTTGGAAGTGTACTCAAGTGAGAGTGAGAAGGTACTTGGGAGTGTCTGGGTGTACCTGGGAGTGTCTGGGGTAGCACCTGGGAGTGTCTGAGGCATAAATTGGAGTGTCAAAGGTACCTGGGAGGTCAGAGGTGCACCTGGGAGGTCAAGGGAAAATTTGGGAGTGTTAGAGGTGTATCAGGAGTGAGGAGTACCTAGGAGGACAGAGGTGTACCTGGGAGGTCAGAGGTGTACCTGGGAGTATCGGAGGTGTACCTGGGAGTGCCACAGGTGTACCTGGGAGTGTCAGGAGGTGTACCTGGGAGTGCCAGAGATGTTTCTGGGAGTGTCGAGGTGTATCTGGGAGGTTAACGTGTGCCTGGGAGGCCAGAGGTGTACCAAGGAATGTCAGAGGTGTGCCTGGGAGTGTCAAAGGTACCTGGCAGTGTCGGAGGTACCTGTGAGTGGGGAGAAGGTACCTGGAGTGCCGGAGGTGTACCTGGGAGTCGGAGGTGTACCTGGCAGTGTGAGGTGTACCTGGGAGTGTCAGCTGTGTCTCTGGGAGGATTTGAGGTGTATCAGGAGTGACAGAGGAGTACCTAGGAGGTCAGAGGTGCACCTGGAGTGTCAGAGGTGAACCTGGGAGTATCGAGGTGTACCTGGGAGGTCAGGTGTACCTGGGAGTGTCAGAGGTGTACCTGAGTGTCCAAGGTGTATCTGGGAGTGTCAGAGGTGTATCTGGGAGTGTTGACGGGTACCTGGGAGTGTCAGAGGTGTACCAGGGAATGCCAGTGTGGAGAAATGGGTGTGTCAGAGGTGTACCTGGGAGGCCAGAGGTGTACCTGGGGGAGTGTCAGAGGTGTACCTGGGAGTGTGAGAAGTGTACCCGGGAGTGTCTGGGGTGTACCTGGGAGTACTTGGGTGTACCTGGGAGTGTCTGTGGTATACCTGGGAGGTCAGAGATGTACCTGGGAGGTCAGGAGGTGTATCTGGGAGTGTTGGACGTGTACCTGGCAGTGTCAGATGTGTACCAGGAATGTCAGTGGAGTAATTTGGAGGTCAGAAGTGTACCTGAGGGAAGCCACGTGTAACTTCGGGAGGTCGGAGGTAACTGGGAATGTCAGGAGGTGTACCAGGGAGGTCAGTGGAGTACCTGGGAGTCTCAAAGGTGCACCTGGGAGTATCGGAGGTGTACCTGGGGATCGGAGGTGTACCTGGGTGTGAGAAGTGTACCTGGGAGTGTCGGAGGTGTACCTGGGAGTCGGAGGTGTACCTGGCAGTGTCATGGTGTACCTGGGAGGTTAGGAGGTGTATCAGGGAGGACAGAGGAGTACCTAGGAGTGTCAGAGGTGTGTACCTGGGAGTGTCAGAGGAACCTGGGAGTATTGGAGGTGTACCTGGGAGTGCCAGAGGTACCAGGGAATGCCAGGAGTAAATGGGAGTGTCAGAGTTGTACCTGGGAGTGTCAGAAGCGTAACCTGGGAGTACAGAGGTGTACCTGGGAATGTCAGAGGTGTACCTGGAAAGTGTCAGAGATGTACCTGGGAGTGTCAGAGGTGTATCTGGGAGTGTCAGAGGTGTACCTGGGAGAGTCAGAGGTGTAACTGGGAGGTCAGAGGTGCACCTGGGAGGTGTACCTGGGAGTGTCGGAGGTACCTGCGAGTGGGAGAAGTGTACCTGGGAGTGTCTGGGTGTACCTGGGAGGTTCGAGGTGCACCTGGGAGGTCAAAGGTGTACCTGGGAGGTTAGAGGTGTACCTGGGAGTGTCAGCGGTGTACCTGGGAGGTTAGAGGTGTATCAGGAGTGACAGAGGAGTGCCCAGGAGTGACACAGGTGTACCTGAGGTCAGAGGTGTACCTGTGAGTATCGGAGGTGTACCTGGGAGTGCCGTGGTTGTACCTGGGAGTGTCAGAGGCACCTGGGAGTGTCAGAGATGTATCTGGGAGTGTCAGAGGTATCTGGGAGTGTTGGGACGCAGCCTGGGAGTGTCAGAGGTGTACCAGGGAATGTCAGTGGAGGCCTGGGAGGCCGAGGTGTACCTGGGAGGTCAGAGGTGTACCTGGGAGAGTTAGAGGTAACTGGGAGTGTCAGGGAGGTGTACCTGGGAGTGTTAGAGGTGTACCTGGGAGGTCGGAGGTGTACCCAAGTGAGTGTGAGAAGTGTACCTGGGAGTGTCTAGTGTACCTGGGAGTGTCTGAGGTGTACCTGGGAGGTCAAGAAACCTGGGAGGTCAGAGGTGTACCTGGGAGGTCAGCGATGTACCTGGGAGTAAGAGGTAAACAGGGAGTGACAGAGGAGTACCTAGAGTGACAGAGGTGTACCTGGGAGTGTCAGACGTACCTGTGAGTATCGGAGGTGTACCTGGGAGGCCAGAGGTGTACCTGGAGGTCAGAGATGTATCAAGTGTCAGAGGTGTCTGGGAGTGCTGGACGTGTGTGCCTGGGAGGTCAGAGGTGTACCAAGGAATGTCAGTGGAGGCCTGGGAGGTCAGAGGTGTACCTGGGAGTGTCATGGTGTACCTGGGAGCAAGAAGGTATCAGGGAGTGACAGAGAGTACCTAGGAGTGTCAGAGGTGTACCTGGGAGTGTCACGAGGTGAACCTGGGAGTATTGAGGCACCTGGGAGTGTCAGAGGTACCAGGGCCCAGTGGAGTAAATGGGAGGTCAGAGTTGTACCTGGGAGTGTCAGAAGCGTGAACCTGGGAGTGTCAGGAGGTGTACCTGGGAATGTCAGAGGTACCGCGTAACCTGGGAGTGTCAGAGGTGTACCTGGGAATGTCAGAGGTGTACCTGGGGTGTCAGAGATGTACCTGGGAGTGTCAGTGGTGATCTGGGGTGTCAGAGGTGTACCTGGGAGAGTCAGGAGTGTAATGGGGTATAGGGTGTACCTGGGAGTGTTAGAGGTGTACCTGGGAGTGTCAGGTGTACCTGCGAGTGGGAGAAGTGTACCTGGGAGTGTCTGGGTGTACCTGGGAGTGTCTGAGGTGTACCTGGGAGTGTCAAGGGTGTACCTGGGAGTGTCAGAGGTGCACCTGGGAGTGTCAGCGGTGTACCTGGGAGTGTTAGAGGTGTATCAGGGAGTGACAGAGGCTAGGAGTGACAGAGGTGTACCTGGGAGGTATGTAAGAGGTGTACCTGTGAGTATCGGAGGTACCTGGGAGTGTCAGAGGTTAACCTGGGAGTATTGGAAGTACCTGGAGTACCAGAGAGGTGTACCTGGGAGTGTCGGAGGTGTGCACATGGAGTGTCAGAGGTGTACCTGGCAGTGTCAGCGAGGAGACCTGGAGTGTCAGAGGTGTGCCTGGGAATGAGGTGTAACTGGGAGTGTCAGAAGTGTAGGAGTGTCAGAGGTGTACCTGGGGAGTGTCAGGGGTGTACCTAGCAGTGTCACCGGTGTACCTGGGAGTGTCTGAGGTGTACTTGGGAGTGTCAGAGGTGTGCCTGAGTGTCAGAGTGCACTGGGTGTCAGAGTGCACCTTGGAGTGTCAGAGGTGTACCTGGGAGTGTCGAGGTGTACCTGGGAGTGTGAGAAGTGTACCTGGGAGTGTCAGGTGTACCTGGGAGTCAGGTGTACCTGGGAGTGTCAGCGGTGAACCTGGGAGTGTCAGAGGGTGTACCTGGGAGTGTTGAGATGTACCTGGCAGAGGTGTGTGTCTGTGTCAGGACGTGAACCTGGGAGTATTGGAGGTGTGCCTTGGGGTGTCAGGGTGTGCAGGGTGTCGGAGTGTGCATGGGTGTCAGGTGTGCCTGGCAGGTGTCAGCGGTGTGCCTGGGTGTCAGAGGTGTGCCTGTGAATGTCTGAGGTGTGCAGGAGTGTCAGGGGTGTACCTGGGGTGTCAGAAGTGTACCTGGGAGTGTGGGAGATTGTACCTGGGAGTGTCAGGGGTGCTTGGGAGTGTCGGAGTGTAACTGGGAATGTCAGAGGAGTACCAGGGAGTGTCAGGTAGAGTGCCTGGGAGTCTCAAGGTGTAACTGCGAGTATCGGAGGGTGTACCTGGGAATATCGGAGGTGTGCCTGGGAATATCAGGGTGTGCCTGGGGTGTCAGAGGTGTGGCAAGGGTGTCAGGGTGCGCTTCCAGTGTCAGAGGTGCAGATATCTGAGGTGCGCCTGTGGGTGTGTGGGGTGCACCTGGCGGTGTCTGAGGTGTGCCTGGCGGTGTCTGGAGGTGTATTTGGCGGTGTCGGCGGTGTACCTGGGGTGGTGGGGTGTATCGGGAGTGACAGGAGGGTACTTACAGGGTGTCAGAGGTGTACCTAGGAGTGTGAGAAGTCTACCTGGGAGGTCTGGGGTGTACCTGGCAATTTGTCCAGAGTGTAGCTAGGAGTGTCAGGGTGTACCGGGAGATTGTCATTGGGTACTTATAGGGGTGTAAGAGGTGTGTCTGGGGAGTGTCGGACGTGTGCCTGAGGTGTCAGAGGTATGCAGGATGTCAGGTGGGTGCCTGGAATAGGGGTGCTGGGATTAATCGGAGGTGTGCCTGGGACTGTCAGGGGATCAGGGGTGAAAGGGGTGTGCCTGGGGATTGTCGAGATGTACTTAAGGGGGTGTCTAGGTGTACCTGGGAGTGTGTGGGGTGTGCCAGAGGGTGTCAGGAGGAATACCACAAGGGTGTCAGAGGTGTGCCTGGGGTGTCAGAGGGTGTACCAGGGAATGCCAGTGGGTAAATGGAAGTGTCAGAGTTGTACCTGGGGTGTCAGAGGTGTACCTAGGAGTATCGGAGAGTTTACGAGTGTCAGGTGCCTGGGAGTGTTAGAGGTGTACGCAGGGTGTGAGATGTGCCTGGGAGTGTCAAGGTGTACCTGCGAGGTATGAAGTGTACCTGGGGTGTCTGGGGTGTACCCCTGGGGTGTCTGGGGTGTACCTGGGAGTGTCTAAGGTGTGCCTAGGAGTGTCAAAGAGGTGTGCCTGGGGTGTCGGACGTGTGCCTGGGAGTATCAGATATGTACCTGGAGTGTCAAGAGGTGTCTGGGAGTGTTGGACGTGTACCTGGGAGTGTCAAGTGTGCCAGGGAACATGGTGGAGTACCTGGGAGTGTCAGAAATGTACCTGAGAAGTGTCAAAGGTGTGCCAGGAGTGTCAGAGGTGGTACCTGGAGTGTCAAAGTGTATCTGGAGTGTCAAATTGTACAGGAGTGTCGGAGGTGAACCTGCAGTGTGAGAGATGTGCCTGGGGTGTCTGGGGTGTACCTGGGAGTGTCTGGGGTGTACCTGGGGTAACTGAGTGTACCTGGGAGTGTCAAAGGTGTACCTGGGAGTGTCAGAGGTGTACCTGGGTGTGTCATCAGTGTGCCTGGGGGTGTTAGAGGTGTATCAGGGGTGGCAGAGGTACCTAGGAGTGAGCACAGGTGTGCCTGGGGGTGTCAGAGGTGTACCTGGGAGTATCGGAGGTGTGCCTGGGGTGTCAAGAGGTGTGCTAAGGGTGTCAAAAGAGGTGTTCACAAGTGTCAGAGATGTCTGGGAGTGTCAGAGGTGTATCTGGGAGTGTTGGACGTGTGCTGCAAGTGTCAGAGGTGTACCAAGGAATGTCAGTGGGTACCTGGGTGTCAGAGGTGCCTGGGGGTGTCAGAGGTGTGCCTGGAGATTGTCAGAGGTGTACTTGGGGTGTGGAGGTGTGCCTAGGGTCGGGGTGTGCCTTGGGTGTCGGAGGTGTGGCTGGGAGTGTCAGGAGGTGTGCCTGGGGTGTTGGAGTGTGCCTGGGGTGTGAAGTGTGCCTGGGAATTCGGAGGGTGTCTGGGGTCGGAGGGTGTGCCTGGGGTGTCAGGGTGTGCTTGGGGTGTCGGGAGGTGTGCCTGGGGTGCCAGAGGTGTACACAAGTGTCAAGTGTGCAAGTGTCAGAGGTGTACTGGGAGTGTCAGTGGTGTACCTGGGGAGTGTGAGAAGTGTACTAAGTGTCGGAGGTGTACAGGAGTCGGAGGGTATACCTGGCTGTGTGAGAGGGGGGTGTGCCTGGGAGTGTCAGCGGTGTGCCTGGGGTTGTCAGAGTGTGCCTGGGGTGTCAGGGTGTATCTGGGGTGTCAGGGGTGTATCTCAGTGTTGGATGTGTGCCTGGGGTGTCAGAGGTGCTCAGGTGTCAGGAGTGAACCTGGGAGTATCGGAGGTGTACGCAAGTGTCAGAGGTGTGCCTGGGGTGTCAGGAGGTGTATCTGGGGAGTGTTGGACGTGTTCTGGAGTGTCAGAGGTGTGCCAGGGAATGTCAGAGGTGTATCTGGGAGTGTTGGCGTGTACCTGGCAGTGTCAGGAGTGTGCCAGGGAATGTCAGTGGAGTAAGTGTCAGAGGTGTGCCTGAGGGTGTCAGCGGTGTGACTGGGGTGTCGGAGGTGTAACTGGGAATGTCAGAGGTGTACCAGGGGTGTCAGTGGGTACCGGAAGTCTCAAGGGTGTGCCTGGGAGTATCGGAGGTGCCTGGGAATGTCGGAGGTGTGCCTGGGTGTGGTGTGCCTGGGGAGTGTCGGAGGTGTGCCTGGGGTCAGGTGTGCCTGGCAGTGTCAGAGGTGTGCCTGGGAGTGTCAGCGGTGTGCCGGGGTGTTGGGGGTGTATCAGGGGGTGACAGGGGTGCCTAGGGTGTCAGAGGTGTGCCTGGGAGTGTCAGGGGTGAACCTGGGGTGTGGAGGTGTGCCTGGGGTGTCAGAGGTGTGCCAGGGAGTGCCAGTGGAGTGAAGTGGGTGTGGGTTGTGCCTGGGTGTCAGAAGTGTCCTGGGATTGTCAGAGGTGTGCCTGGGGATGTCAGAGGTGTGCCTGGGGTGTCAGGATGTGCCTGGGGTGTCAGGGGTGTGTCTGGGGTGTAGGTGTGCCTGGGAGGTCAGAGGTGTGGCTGGGGGTGTCAGGGTGTGCCTGGGGTGTTAGGAGGTGTGCCTGGGGTGTCGGAGGTGTGCCTGGGGTGTGAGGGTGTGCACAGGGTGTCGGAGGTGTCTGGGAGTCGGAGTGTGCTGGGGTGTCAGAGGTGTGCTTGGGAGTGTCAGAGGTGTGCCTGGGGTGCCAGAGGTGTGCCTAGGAGTGTTAGGGTGTGCCTGGGGTGTCAGGGGTGTGCCTGGGGTGTAGGTGTGCCTGGGGTGTGAGGGTGTGCCTTGGGTGTCAGGGTGTGCCTGGGGTGTTGGAGGTGTGCAGGGTGTCAGGTGTGCTGAGGTGGGAGAAGTGTGCCTGGGGTGTCTGGGGTGTGCCTGGGGTCTGGGGTGCCTGGGGTGTCAGGGTGTGCCTGGGGTGTCAGAGGTGTGTACTGGGTGTCGGAGGTGTGCCTGGGGTGTTAGGGTGTGTCAGGGGTGTCTGGGGTGTGCCTGGGGTGACACAGGTGTGCCTGGGAGTGTCAGAGGTGTGCCTGTGGTGTCGGAGGTGTGCCTGGGAGTGTCAGAGGTGTGCCTGGGGTGTCAGAGGTGTGCCTGGGAGTGTCAGAGGTGTGCCAGAGTGTCAGAGGTATGCCTGGGGTGTCAGAGGTGTGCCTGGGAGTGTCAGAGGTGTGCCAGGGTATCGGAGGTTTGCCTGGAGGTGTCGGAGATGTGCCTGGGGTGGGGGTGTGCCTGGGGTGTCAGAATGTACTGGAGTGTCAAGGTGTGCCTGCGGGTGTGAAGTGTGCCTGGGGAGTGTCTGGGGTGTGCCTGGGGTGTCTGGGGTGTGCCTGGGGTGTCTAAGGTGTGCCTTGTCAGACGTGTGCCTGGGGTGTCAGAGATGTGCCTGGGAGTGTCAGAGGTGTGTCTGGGAGTGTTGGACGTGTGCCTGGGAGTGTCAGAGGTGTGCCAGGGAATATCAGGTGAGTACCTGGGAGTGTCAGAGGTGTGCCTGGGAGTGTCAAGGTGTGCTTGGGGTGTCAGAGGTGTGCCTGGGGTGTCAGAGGTGTGTCTGGGGTGTCAGAGGTGTGCCTGGGGTGTCGGAGGTGAACCTGCTGAGAGGTGTGAAGTGTGCCTGGGGGTGTGGGGTGTACCTGGGAGTGACTGAGGTGTGCTGGGAGTGTCAGGGGTGTGCCTGGGGTGTCAGAGGTGTGCCTGGGTGTGTCAGCGGTGTGCCTGGGGTGTTGAGGGGTGTATCAGGGAGTGACAGAGGAGTGCTGGGGTGACAGAGGTGTGCCTGGGGTGTCAGAGGTGTGCCGGGTATCGAGGTGTGCCGGGGGTGTCAGAGGTGTGCCTTGGGTGTCAGAGGTGTTCTGGGGTGTCATAGATGTATCTGGGGTGTCAGAGGTGTATCTGGGGTGTTGGACGTGTGCAGGGGTGTCAGAGGTGTGGGAATGTCAGTGGAGTGCCTGGGGTGTCAGAGGTGTGCCTGGGGTGTCAGGTGTGCCTGGGGTGTCAGGGTGTGCTTGGGGGTGTCAGGAGGTGTGCCTGGGAGTGTCAGAGGTGTGCCTTGGGTGTCAGGGTGTGCCTGGGGTGCCAGAGGTGTGCCAAGTGTCAGAGGTGTCTGGGAGTGTCAGAGGTGTGCAGAGTGTCGGAGGTGTGCCTGGGAGTGTGGTGTGCCTGGGAGTGTCGGAGGTGTGCCTGGGAGTCGGAGGTGTGCCTGGCTGTGTGAGAGGTGTGCCTGAGGTGTCAGCGGTGGGGGTGTCAGAGGTGTGCTGGGGGTGTCAGGGGTGTGTCTGGGAGTGTCAGGGTGTATCTGGGGTGTTGGTGTGCCTGGGAGTGTCAGAGGTGCCTTGGAGGTCAGAGGTGAACCGGGTATCAGGAGGTGTGCCGGAGTGTCAGAGGTGTGCCTGGGAGTGTCAGAGATGTGTCCTGGGGTGTCAAGGTGTATCTGGGAGTGTCAGGTGTCTGGGAGTGTTGGACGTGGACTGCGGAGTGTCAGAGGTGTGCAGTGAATGCCAGTGGAGTAAATGGGAGTGTCAGAGTTGTACCTGGGAATGTCAGAGGTGTGCTGGGGTGTCAGAGGTGTGCCTGGGGTATCGGATGTGTGCCTGGGAGTGTCAGAGGTGTGCCTGGGAATGTCAGAGGTTGTGCCTGGGGTGTCAGAGATGTGCCTGGGGGTGTCAGGAGGTGTGTTTGGGGTGTTGGACGTGTACTGGGAGTGTCAGAGGTGTGCCAGGGAATGTCAGTGGAGTGCCTGGGGTGTCAGGTGTGCCTGGGGTGTCAGAGGTGTGCCTGGGAGTGTCAGAGGTGTGCCTGGGGTGTCGGGTGTGCCTGGTGAGGTGACAGGGAGTGTCTGAGGGTGTGCCTGGGAGTGTCAGAGGGTGTGCCTGGGGAGTGTCTGGGGTATGCAAGTGTCAAGGTGTGCCTGGGGTGTCAGAGGTGTGCCTGGGGATGTCAGCGGTGTCCTAGGGTGTTAGGGTGTATCAGGGGAGTGACAGAGGGTGCCTGGGGTGACAGGGGGTGTGCCTGGGGTGTCAGGGGTGTGGGAGTATCGGGTGTGCCTGGGGTGTCAGAGGTGTGCCTGGGGTGTCAGAGGTGTGCCTGGGGTGTCAGAGATGTTTCTGGGTGTCAGGGGTGTATCTGGGGTGTTTAACGTGTGCCTGGGGTGTCAGAGGTGTGCCTGGGAATGTCAGAGGTGTGCCTGGAGGTGTCAAGAGGTGTGCCTGGCAGTGTCGGAGGGTGTGCCTGTGAGTGTGAGAGTGTGCCGGAGTGTCGGAGGTGTGCACTGGAGTCGGAGGTGTGCCTGGCAGTGTGAGAGGTGTGCCTGGGAGTGTCAGCGGTGTTCCTGATTTGAGGTGTGTCAGGGTGACAGAGGTGCCTGGGGTGTCAGAGGTGCACCTTGGAGTGTCAGAGGTGAACCTGGGGAGTATCGGAGTGCCTGGGAGTGTCAGGTTGTGCCTGGGGTGTCAGGTGTGCCTGGGGTGTCAAGGTGTGTCTGGGATGTCAGAGGGTATGTCTGGGAGTGTTGGACGTGTGCCTGGGAGTGTCAGAGGTGTACCTGGGGAATGCCAGTGGAGTAAATGGGTGTGTCAGAGGTGTACCTAGTGTCAGAGGTGTACCTGGGGTGTCAGCGGGTGTACCTAGTGTTAGAGGTGTGTCAGGGGTGACTGAGGAGTACCTGGGGTGTCACAGGTGTGCAGGAGTGTCAGAGGTGTGCCTGTGGTATCAGAGGTGTGCCTGGGGTGTCAGAGGTGTGGGAGTGTCAGAGGTGTGCCTGGGAGTGTCAGGTGTGCAGGGGTGTCAGAGGAATGCCTGGGGTGTCAGGGTGTGCCCTGGGTGTCAGGGGTGTGCCTAGGGTATCAGGAGGTTTGCCTGCAGTGTCGGAGATGTGCCTGGGAGTGTTGGAGGTGTGCCTGGGGTGTCAGAGATGTGCCTGGGGGTGTAAGGTGTGCCTGCGAGGTGTGAGAAGTGTGCCTGGGGGTGTCTGGGGTGTACCTGGGGTGTCTGGGGTGGTGCACGAGTGTCTGAGGTGTGCCTGGGAGTGTCGGTGTCGGACGTGTGCCTGGGGTATCAGAATGTGCCTGGGGAGTGTCAGGGGTGTATCTGGGAGTGTTGGACACGACACCAGAATTATCAGAAATTGTACCAGGAATATCAGTGCCTGGGGTGTCCAAGTGTATGCCACCAGAATTAATCAAAGGTGTGCTTAAGTGTCAGAGAATGACACCTGGTGTCAGAGTGTGCCATCTTAGGTGTCAGAGGTGTGCAAGTGTCGGGTGGGAGCCTGCAGTGTAGAGTGTGGGTGTCTGGGGTGTACCTGGGGGTGTCTGGGGTGTGCAGGAGGAACTGGGGTGTGCCTGGAATGTCGAGGTGTGCCTGGGGAATTAGTCAGAGGTGTGCCTGGGTGTGTCAGTGCCTGGGGAGTGTTAGAGGTGTATCAGAGACAGAGGAGTACCTGGGAGTGACACAGGTGTGCCTGGGGAGTGCTCAGAGGTGTGCCTGGGAGTGTCGGAGGTGTGCAGGGGGAGTGTCAGAGGTGTACCTTGGAGTGTCAGAGAGAATGTTCCTGGGGTGTCAGAGATGTCTGGGGTGTCAAGAATTGGCATCACAGGGTGTTGGACATGTGCAAGTGTCAGAGGTGTACCAGGGATGTCAGTGCCAGGTGCAAGTGCTGGAGGTGTGCTGGGGAGTGTGGAGGTGTGCCTGGGTGTCAGGAGACTGTGCTTGGGGTGTCAGAGGTGTGCCTAGGGGTGTCAGGGGTGTGCCTTGGGTGTCAGAGGTGTGGCTGGGAGTGTCAGAGGTGTGCCTGGGGAGTGTCGGAGGTGCTGGGGTGTGAGAGTGTGCCTGGGGTGTCGGAGGTGTGCCAGGGGTCAGATGTGCCTGGGGTGTCAGGGTGTGCCCAGGATGTCAGGTGTGCCTGGGGGTGCCAGAGGTGTGTGCCTGGGGTGTCGGAGAATTAATCTGGGAGTGTCAGAGATTGTGCAAGTGCTCGGAGGTGTGCACCAGAATTGTGAGAGTGTACTTTCGGTGTCAGGTGTGCCTGGGGAGTCAGGTGTGCCTGGCTGTGTGAAGTGTGCAGGGAGTGTCAGCCGGTGTGCCTGGGGTGTGGAGGTGTGCCTCAGAGTGTCCGAGGTGTATCCTGGGAGTGTCAGGGTGTATCTCGGGTGTTTGGACGTGTGCCTGGGGTGTCAGAGGGTGCCTTGGAGTGTCAGGGGTGAACCTGGGAACTATCAGGAGGTGTACACCTGGGGTGTCGGGGAATGTGCCTGGGGAGTGTCAGAATGTGCTGGGGTGTCAGGGTGTATCTGGGGAGTGTCAGGGTGTATCTGGGAGTGTTGGACGTGGACCTGGGGTGTCAGGAGGTGTGCCAGGAATACCAGTGGAGTAAATGGGGAGTGTCAGGTTGTACCAGAGATGTCAGGGGGTGTGCCTGGGTGTCAGAGGTGTGCCTGGGGAGTATCGGATGTGTGTAGCACAGGTGTCTGGAGGTGTACACAGGATGTCAAGGTGTGCCTTAGAGTGTCAGAGATGTACTGGAGTGTCAGAGGTGTATTTGGGAGTGTTGGACGTGTACCTGGGGTGTCAGAGGTGTACCAGGGAATGTCAGTGGAGTACCTGGGGTGTCAGAGGTGTACCTGGGGGTGTCAGAGGTGTGCCTGGGGTGTCAGAGGAGTGTGCCTGGGAGTGTCGGAAGTGTGCCTGCAGGTGAGAAGTGGTGTGGCAGGGAGTGTCTGGGGGTGTGCCTCCCAGGGGTGTCTGGGGGTGGCCACGCAAGTGTCTGAGGTATGCCTGGGGTGTCAAGGTGTACTGGGTGTCAGAGGTGTGCCTGGGGTGTCAGCGGTGTACTTATAGAGTCAGTGGGGTGTATCAGGGGAGTGACAGAGGGTACCTGGGAGTGACCAGAGGTGTACCTGGGGAGTGTCAGGCACTGGGAGTATCAGGAGGTGTTCTGGGGAGTGTCAGAGGGTATGCCTGGGAGTGTCAGGGGTGTACCTGGGGTGTCAGGGAATGTTTTGGAGTGTGGGGTGTCTGGGAGTGTTTAACGTGTGCATAGGAGTGTCAGAGGTGTACCAAGAATGTCAGAGGAGTGCCTAGGGTGTGTCAAGGGTGTGCAGGGGTGTCGGAGGTGTGCCTGTGAGGTGTGAGAGTGTGCCTGTGTCAGGTGTGCAGAGGTCAGGTGTGCCTGGCAGTGTGAGGTGTGCAGGGGTGTCAGGTGTTCTCCTGGGAGGTTGGGGGTGTATCAGGGGGTGACAGAGGGAGTACCTGGGGTGTCAGAGGTGCCTTGGGTGTCAGAGGGTGGCTGCAGTGTCAGGTGTGCCTGGGGTGTCAAGATGTACCAGAATGTCAGAGGTGTACTGGGGAATTATCCAAAGTGTATCAGGAGTGTCAAGGAAGTGTATCTGGGGAGTGTTGGACGTGTACCTGCTGGGGAGTGTCCAGGTGTGCCAGGAATGCCAGTCTGGAGTAAATGGGTGTGCCTGGGAGTGTCAGGGGTGTACCTGGGAGTGTCAGAGGTGTGCCTGGGAGTGTGAGGTGTGCCGGGGTGTCTGGGGTGTGCCTGGGAGGTTTGAGGGTGTGCCTGGGGGTGTCTGTGGTATGCCTGGGGTGTCAGAGATGTGCCTGGAGTGTCAGAGGTGTGTCTGGGAGTGTTGGACGTGTGCTGCAGTGTCAGGGGTGTGCAGGGAATGTCAGTGGGTGCTTGGGGTGTCAGGTGTGCAAGGGTGTCAGCGGTGTGGCTGGGGTGTGTCAGGAGGTGTGGCTGGGGTGTCAGAGGTGTGCCAGGGTGTCGGTGGAGTGCCTGGAGTCTCAAGGTGTGCCTGGGGTGTCGAGGTGTGCCTGGGAATATCGGAGGTGTGTGCCTGGGTGTGTGGGAGTGTGCCTGGGAGTGTCGGAGGTGTGCCTGGGAGTCGGAGGTGTGCCTGGCAGTGTCAGAGGTGTGCCTGGGAGTGTCAGCGGTGTGCCTGGGGTGTTGGGGTGTCAGGGGGTGACAGAGGGTAGCCAGGGTGTCAGAGGTGTGCCTGGGGTGTCAGAGGTGAACCTGGGGTGTTGGAGGTGTGCCTGCAGGGTGTGCCAGGGGGTGCAGTGGAGTGGTAGGTGTCAGGTTGTGCCTAGGTGTCAGGAGTGCCTGGGGTGTCAGGAGGTGTGCCTGGAGATGTCAGGTGTGCCTGGGTGTCAGAGATGTGCCTGGGGTGTCAGGGTGTGTCTGGGGAGTGTCAGAGGTGTGCCTGGGGAGAGTCAGAGGTGTGGCTGAGAGTGTCAGGGTGTGCCTGGGGTGTTGGGGTGTGGGGTGTCGGTGTGCCTGCAGGTGGGAGATGTGCCTGTGGGGTGTCTGGGGTGTGCCTGTCACAGAGGTGTGCCAGTGTCAACGGTGTGCCTGGGGTGTTGGGGTGTGCAGAGTGTCGGAGGTGTTGGGGAGGTGTGTCAGGGTGACAGAGGTGCATTGAGCACAGGTGTGGCATGGAGTGTCAGAGGTGTGCCTGTGGTATCGGAGGTGCCAGGAGTGTCAGAGGTGTGCCTGGAGTGTCAGAGGTGTGCCTGGGAGTGTCAGAGATGTATCTGGGGAGTGTCAGGGTGTATCTGGGAGTGTTGGACGTGCTGGGGTGTCAGGGTGTGTACCAGGGAATGTCAGTGGAGTGCCTGGGGTGTCAGACGTGAACCTGGGAGTATTGGAGGTGTGCCTGGGGTGTCAAAGGTGTGCCTGGGGAGTGTCAGGTGTACATGGGTGTCAGAGGGTGTGCCTGGCAGTGTCAGCGGTGTGCCTGGGTGTCAGTGTGCATAGAGAATGTCTGGGGTGTGCCTGGGGTGTCAGAAGTGTGCCTGGGAGTATCAGAGTGTGTAGGTGTCAGAGGTGTGCCTGGGTGTCAGGGTTGGCAACTGGGTGTCGGAGGTGTGGCTGGGGATGTCGAGGGTGCCAGGGGGGTGTCAGTAGGTGCCTGGGGTCTCAAAGGTGTTAGCTGCATGGAGGTGTACCTGAGATATCGGAGATGTGCCTGGGAATATCAGGTGTACCTGGGGAGTGTCAGAGGTGTGCCTGGGGAGTGTCAGGGTGCACTTCCAGGTCAGAGGTGCTGTGGAGGTATCTGAGGGTGTGCCTGGGGGTGTGTGGGGTGCCTGTGTCTGAGGTGGCCTGGCAGTGTCTGAGGTGTGTTTGGCAGTGTGGCAGTGTGCCTGGGGTGTTAGGGTGTGTCAGGGGTGACAGAGTGCCTGAGGGTGTCAGAGGTGCAGGTGGGAGGTCTGCAGAGTCTGGGGTGTGCAGAGATGTCAGGTGTGGGGTGTCAGGGGTGGCCTGGGGGTGTCAGTGGAGTGCCTGGGGTGTCAGAGGTGTGTCTGGGGAGTGTCGGGACGTGTGCCTGGGGAGTGTCAGAGGTGTGCCAGGGAATGTCAGTGGAGTGCCTGGGGGTGTCAGAGGTGCCTGGGAGTGTCAGAGGTGTGCCTGGGACTGTCAGGGGAGATCCAGGGAGTGAAAGGGGTGTGCCTGGGGTGTCAGAGATGTGCCAGGGGTGTCTGAGGTGTGCCTGGGGAGTGTCAGGGTGTGCCAGGGGGGTGTCAGAGGAATGCCTGGGGTGTCAGAGGTGTGCCTGGGGAGTGTCAGGGATGCCTAGGGTGTCAGGTTTACCTGCAGTGTCGGAGTTGTGCCTGGGGTGTTGGGGTGCCTGAAGTGTCAGAGATGTGCCTGGGAGTGTCAAGGTGTGCCTGCGAGGTGTGTGAGAGTGTGCCTGGGAGTGTCTGGGGCTGCCTGGGGTGTCTGTGGTGTGCCTGGGGTGTCAAGGTGTGCCTGGGGAGTGTCGGACGTGTACCTGGGGTATCAGAGATGTGCCTGGGGTGTCAGGTGTATCTGGGAGTGTTGGACGTGTGCCTGGGAGTGTCAGAGGTGTGCAGGGAATATCAGTGAGGTTCCTGGGAGTGTCAGAGTGTGCCTGGGAGTGTCAAGGTGTGCAGGGTGTCAGAGGTGTGCAAGTGTCAGAGGTGTGCCTGGGAGTGTCAGAGGTGTGCCTGGGAGTGTGTCGGAGGTGAACCTGCAGGTGTGAAGTGTGCCTGGGGAGTGTCTGGGGTGTGCCTGGGGTGTCTGGGGTGTGCCTGGGGTGACTGAGGTGTGCCTGGGAGTGTCAAGGTGTGCCTGGGGTGTCAGAGGTGTGCCCAGGTGTGTCAGCAGTGTACCTGGGGTGTTAGAGGGGTGTGTATGGGGAGTGTCAGAGGAGTGCCTGGGAGTGTCACAGGTGTGCCTGGGAGTGTCAGAGGTGTGCCTGGGGTATCGGAGGTGTGCCTGGGAGTGTCAGAGGGTGTGCCTGGGGTGTCAGGAGTGTACCTGGGAGTGTCAGAATGTTTCTGGGAGTGTCAGAGGAGGTGTGTCTGGAGTGTTTAACGTGTGCACAAGTGTCAGAGGTGTGCAGGAATGTCAGAAATGTGCCTGGGAGTGTCAGAGGTGTGCCTGGGCAGTGTCAGGTGCCTGTGAGTGTGAGATGTGCCTGGGGTGTCAGGTGTGCCTGGGAGTCGGAGGTGTGCCTGGCAGTGTGAGAGAGGTGTGCCTCCTGGGAGTGTCAGCGGTGTTCCTGGGGAGTGTTTGGGGAGGTGTCAGGGGTGACACAGGGAGTGCTAGGAGTGTCAGTGCACCTTGGAGTGTCAGAGGTGAACCTGGGGTATCGGAGGTGTGCCTGGGGAGTGTCAGGTGTGCCTGGGAGTGTCAGAGGGTGCCTTGAGTGTCAGGTGTATCTGGGAGTGTCAGAGGTGTGTCTGGGAGTGTTGGACGTGTCGCAGAGGTGTCAGAGGTGTGCCAGGGATGCCAGTGGAGTAAATGGGTGTGTCAGAGGTGTTCCTGGGGTGTCAGGGTGTGCCTGGGTGTCAGAGGTGTGCCTGGGGTGTGAGAGGTGTGCCCAGGGTGTCTCAGGGGTGTGCCTGGGAGTGTTTGGGGTGTGCCTGGGAGTGTCTGAGGGGTATGCCTGGGGAGTGTCAGAGATGTGCCTGGGAGTGTCGTGTGTATCTGGGAGTGTTGGACGTGTGCCTGGCATGTCAGGAGGTGTGCCAGGGAATGTCAGTGGTGCCTAGGGAGTGTCAGAAGTGTGCCTGGGGTGTCAGCGGTGTAACTGGGAGATGTCGGAGGTGTGAACTGGGATGTCAGAGGTGTGCCAGGGGTGTCAGTGGTGCCTGGGAGTCTCAAAGGTGTGCCTGGGGTATCAGGAGGTGTGCCTGGGAATATCGGAGTGCCTGGGTGTGTGAGGTGTGCCTGGGGTGTCAGGTGTGGGGAGTCGAGTGTGCCTGGCAGTGTCAGGGTGTGGCTGGGAGTGTCAGCGGTGTGCCTGGGAGTGTTGGGGGTGTATCAGGGGGTGACAGAGGCGCACAGGAGTGTCAGAGGTGTGCCTGGGGTGTCAGAGGTGAACCTGGGAGTATTGGAGTGTGCCTGGGAGTGTCAGAGGTGTGCCAGGGAATGCCAGTGGAGTAAATGGGTGTCAGAGTTGTACCTGGGGTGTCAGCAACACAAGTGTCAGAGGTGTGCCTGGGAATGTCAGAGGTGTGCCGGGGTGTCAGAGATGTACCAGTGTCAGAGGTGTATCTGGGGAGTGTCAGAGGTGTGCCTGGAGTCAGTGTGACTGAGTGTCAAGTGTGCCGGGAGTGTTAGGGTGTGCCTGGGAGTGTCGGAGGTGTGCCTGCAGTGGGAGAAGTGTGCCTGGGGTGTCTGGGGTGTGCCTGGGGTGTCTGAGGTGTGCCTGGGGTGTCAAGGTGGCCTGGGGTGTCAGAGGTGTGCCTGGGGTGTCAGCGGTGTGCCTGGGAGTGTTAGAGGTGTATCAGGGGTGACAGAGTGCCTAGGGTGACACAGGTGTACCTGGGGGGTCAGACGTGGACGCAAGTTGGTGTGCCTGGAGTGTCAAGGTTGTTGCTTAGGTGTCAGTTATTGCATGGGTGTCAGGTTGGTAGCATGGCGGTGTCGGCGGTGACAGGTGTCAGAGTTAGTGGCGCAGGATGTCTTGAGAGTTGACAGGTTAGTCAGGAGAACAGGTTGTCAGGGTGGCATGAGTTAGTCAGGGGGTGTGGCACTTGGGGTTAGTCAGGTGTGAGCTGGGTGTCAGTTGTGGGCTGGGGATGTCAGGGGTGCCAGGGGTGTCGGTGGGTATGGAGTTACCAGGGTTGTGGCAGTGTCAGTGCATACGCAAGAATATCAGAATGTGCAGAATATCAGGAGGTGTAGCAGAGTGTCAGAGGTGGTAGCACCAGGGTGTCAGAGGTTGGCTGGGGTGTCAGAGGTTAGCAGCGTGTCTCGGGGTGTGCCTCAGGTGTGTGAGATTGCAGGTGTCTGAGGTGTGCTGGCAGTGTCTGAGGGTGTGGTGTCGGTGTGCCTGGGGAGTGTTGGGGGGTGTATCAGGGGTGGCAGAGGAGTACTGGAGTGTCCAGAGGCGTGCCTGGGAGTGTGGGGTCACCTGGGGAGGGTCTCAGAGTTGTGCCTGGGGAATGTCAGAGGTGTGGCCTAGGGTGTCAAGGGTGTGCCAGGGAGTGTCGGTGGTGCCTGGGAGTGTCTGGGGTGTATCTGGGAGTGTCCGGACGTGTGCCTGAGAGTGTCAGAGGTGTGCAGGGGATGTCAGTGGGTGCAAGTGTCAGGGGTGCACCTGGGAGTGTCAGGGTGTGCCTGGGACTGTCAGGAGATCCAGGGGTGTGCCAGAGTGTGGAGATGTGCCAGGGGGTGTCTGAGGTGTGCCTGGGGTGTCAGGGAGTTTGCAGGGGGTGTCAGAGGAATGCCTGGGAGTGTCCAGAGGTGTACCAAGTGTCAGAGGTGTGCCTAGGAGTATCGGAGGTTTACCTGCAGTGTCGGAGTTGTGCCTGGGAGTGTTGGGGTGTGCCTGGGGAGTGTCAGAGATGTGCCTGGGGAGTGTCAGGTGTGCCTGCGAGGTGTGTGAAGTGTGCCTGGGGTGTCTGCAGGGGTGTGCCTGGGAGTGTGCAGGGGGTGTACCTGGGAGTATCGGATGTGTGCCTGGGGTGTCAGAGGTGTGCCTGGGAATGTCAGAGGTGTGCCTGGGGTGTCAGAGATGTACCTGGGAGTGTCAGAGGTGTATCTGGGAGTGTTGGACGTGTGCCTGGGAGTGTCAGAGGTGTACCAGGGAATATCAGTGGAGTACCTGGGAGTGTCAGAGGTGTGCCTGGGGAGTGTCAGAGGTGTGCCTGGGAGTGTCAGAGGTGTACCTGGGGGTGTCAGGGTGTGCCTGGGGAGTGTCAGAGGTGTGCCTGGGGTGTCGGAGGTGAACCTGGTGTGAAGTGTGCAGAGTGTGGGGTGGCGCTGGTGTCTGGGGTGTGCCTGGGGTGACTGGGGTGTGCCTGGGGATGTCAAGGGTGTGCCTGGGGTGTCAGAGGTGTGCCTGGGGAGTGTCAGCGGTGCCTGGGGTGTTGGGGGTGTCAGGGGAGTGACAGAGGGTACTGGGGTGACAGAGGTGTGCCTGGCAGTGTCAGAGGTGTACCTGGGGTTATCGGAGGTGTACCTGGGGTGTCAGAGGGTGTACCTGGGAGTGTCAGAGGTGTACCTGGGAGTGTCAGAGATGTATCTGGGAGTGTCAGGGTGTATCTGGGAGTGTTGGACGTGTGCCTGGGTGTGTCAGAGGTGTACCAAGGAATGTCGGTGGGTACCTGGGGGTGTCAGGGTGTGCCTGGGGTTTCAGGAGGTGTGCCTGGGAGTGTCAGTGGTGTGCTTGGGGTGTCAGGGTGTACCTGGGATTGTCAGAGGTGTGCACTTAGGTGTCAGAGGGTGTGCCTGGGGTGTCAGAGGTGTGCCTGGGGTGTCGGAGTGTGCAGAGTGTGAGAGTGTACCTGGAGTGTCGGGTGTGCCTGGGGAGTCAGGTGTACCTGGGGTGTCAGAGGTGTGCTCAGGATTGTCAGAGGTGTGCCTGGGAGTGTCAGAGGTGTGCCAGGAGTGTCAGAGGTGTACCTGGGGTGTCAGGGGTGTGCCTGGGGAGTGTCGGAGGTGTGCAGGGGTGTGAAGTGTGCCTGGGGGTGTCGGAGGTGTGCCTGGAGTCAGGAGTGTGCCTGGCTGTGTGGAGGTGTGCCTGGGGTGTCAGCGGTGTGCCTGGGAGTGTCAGAGGTGTGCCTGGGAGTGTCAGGGTGTATCTGGGAGTGTCAGGTGTATCTGGGAGTGTTGGACGTGTGCCTGAGTGTCAGGTGCACCTTGGGTGTCAGAGGTGAACCTGGGAGTATCGGAGGTGTGCCTGGGAGTGAAAGGGTGTGCCTGGGGAGGTGTCAGAGGTGTACCTGGGAGTGTCAGAGTGTGTCTGGGAGTGTCCAGGGTGTATCTGGGAGTGTTGGACGTGTACCTGGGAGTGTCAGAGGTGGCCAGGGAATGCCAGTGGAGTAAATGGGGAGTGTCAGAGTTGTACCCTGGGAATGTCAGAGGTGTGCACCAAGTGTCAGAGGTGTGCCTGGGGAGTATCGGATGTGCCTGGGGTGTCAGAGGTGTGCCTGGGAATGTCAGGGTGTGCCTGGGAGTTCAGAGGTGTGTTGGGAGTGTTGGACGTGTGCCTGGGGGTGTCAGGGGTGTGCAGGAATGTCAGTGAGGTACAGGAGTGTCAGAGGTGTGCCTGGTCAGGTGTGCCTGCAGTGTGAGGTGTGCCTGACGTCAGCGGTGTTCCTGGGATGATAGAGGTGTATCAGGGGAATGACAGAGGGTACCTGGAGTGTCAGAGGTGCACCTTGAGGTGTCAGAGGTGAACCTGGGGAGTGTCAGGTGCTGGGGTGTCAGGGTGTGCCTGGGGTGTCAGAGGTGTGCCTGGGGTGTCGATGTGTGTATCTGGTGTCAGAGGTGTGTGTGGGGAGTGTTGGACGTGTGCCTGAGTGTCAGAGGTGTACCAGGGAATGCCAGTGGAGTAAATGGGTGTGTCAGAGGTGTGCCTGGGAGTGTCAGAGTGTGCAGGGAGTGTGAGAAGTGTGCCTGGGGTGTCTGGGGGTGTGCCTGGGAGTGTCTGGGGTGTGCCTGGGGTGTCTGGGTGTGCCAGGGGTGTCAAGGTGTGCCTGGGGTGTCAGAGGTGTGCCTGGGGAGTGTCAGCAGTGTGCTTGGGGTGTTAGGGGTGTATCAGGGATTGACAGAGGAGTGCCTGGGGTGTCAGAGGTGTGCCTGGGGTGTCAGAGGTGTGCCTGGGAATTATCAGGTGTGCCTGGGGAGTCAGAGGTGTGCCTGGGGTGTCAGAGGTGTGCCTGGGAGTGTTTGAGATGTGCCTGGGGTGTCAGAGGTGTATCTGGGGTGTTGGACGTGTACCTGGCAGTGTCAGGGTGTGCCTTGGAGTGTCAGAGGTGTGCCTGGGAGTGTCAGAGTGTGCCTGGTGTCAGAGGTGTGCCTGGGGTGTCGGAGGTGTGTACTGGGGTGTGAAGTGTGCCTGGGTGTCGGAGGTGTGCCTGGGAGTTGGAGGTGTGCAGGGTGTCAGGGGTGTGCTTCGAGGTGTCAGAGCGTGCCTGGGGTGTCAGGGGTTGTACCTTGGGTGTCAGGTGTGCCTGGGTGTCAGAGGTGTGCCTGTGATCTCGGAGGTGCGTGTGAGTGTGAGGTGTGCCTGGGGTGTCGGAGGTGTGCCGGTCAGGTGTGCCTGGTGGTGTGGGAGGTGTGCCTGGAGTGTCAGCGGTGTTCCTGTGGTGTTCGGGAGGTGTATCTGGGGTGGTCAGAGGAGTACTGGGGTGTCAGAGGTGCACCTTGGAGTGTCAGAGGTGAACCTGGGAGTATCGGAGGTGTGCCTTGGAGTGTCAGAGGTGTACCTGGGGAGTGTCAGAGGTGGCCTGGTGGTGTCGAGGTGTGTCTGGGAGTGTCAGGAGGTGTATCTGGGGAGTGTTGGACGTGTGCCTGGGGTGTCAGAGGTGTGCCAGGGAATGCCAGTGGAGTAAATGGGTGTGTCAGAGGTGTGCCTGGGAGTGTCAGAGGTGTGGGAGTGTCAGAGGTGTGACTGGGGGTGTGAGATGTGTGCCTGGGGGTGTCTGGGGTGTGCCTGGGGTGTCTGTGGGTATCAGGGAGTGTCCGAGGTATCTGGGAGTGTTGGACGTGTGCCTGGGAGTGTCAGAGGTGTACCAGGAATGCCAGTGGAGTAAATGAGTGTCAGAGTTGTGCTTGGGAGTGTCAGAGGTGTGCCTGGGGTGTTTGAGATGTACCTAGGAGTGTCAGAGGTGTATCTGGGGAGTGTTGGACGTGTGCCTGGCAGTGTCAGAGGTGTGCCTGGGGTGTCAGAGGTGTGCCGAGTGTCAGAGGTGTGCCTGGGAGTGTCAGAGGTGTGCCTGGAGTGTCAGGTGTGCCTGGGTGTGAGAGTGTATCAGGGAGTGGAGTGCCTGGGGTGACAGAGGTGTGCCTGGGGAGTGTCAGAGGTGTGCCTGGGAGTATCGGAGGTGTGCCTGGGGTGTCAGAGGTGTGCCTGAGTGTCAGAGGTGTGCCTGGGAGTGTCAGAGATGTATCTGGGAGTGTTAGAGGTGTATCTGGGAGTGTTGGACGTGTGCCTGGGGTCTCAGAGGTGTACCAAGAATGTCAGTGGAGTGCCTGGGGAGTGTCAGAGGTGTGACTAGTGTCAGAGGTGGCGCGAGTGTCAGAGGTGTGCTGGGGAGTGTCAGAGGTGTGCCTATGGTGTCACAGGTGTAGTCAGAGGTGTGCCTGGGGTTGTCAGAGGTGTGCCTGAGTTATGGGAGTGCCTGGGTGTGAGAAGTGTGCCGGTGTCAGGAGGTGGCCTGCCGTCGGAGGTTGTGCCTGGGGTGTCAGAGGTGTGCTTGGTGTCAGAGGTGTGCCTGGGGTGTCAGGGGTGTGCCTTGGGTGTCAGACGTGTGCCTGGGTGTCAGAGGTGTGCCCTGAGTGTCAGGTGTGCCTGGGTGTGAGAGTATGCCTGGGAATGTCGGGTGTGCCTGGGGAGTCGAAGGTGTGCCTGGCAGTGTGCGAGTGTGCCTGGAGTGTCAGCAGTGTTCATGATGTGGGGTGTATCAGGGAATGACAGAGGTGTACCTAGGAGTGTCAGAGGTGCACCTTGGAGTGTCAGAGGTGAACCTGGGAGTATCGGAGGTGTGCCAGTGTCAGGTGTGCCTGGGGTGTCAGAGGTGTGCCTGGGGAGTGTCAGGGTGTATCTGGGAGTGTCAGAGGTGTAGAGTGTTGGACGTGCCTGCAAGTGTCAGAGGTGCAGGGAATGCCAGTGGAGTAAATGGGTGTGTCAGGAGTGCCTGGGGTGTCAGGTGTGCCTGGGAGTGTGAGATGTGCCTGGGGAGTGTCTGGGGTGTGCCTCAGGTGTCTGGGGTGTGCCTGGGGTGTCTGGGGTGTGCCAGGGGTGTCAAGGTGTGCCTGGGGTCAGAGGTGTGCCTGGGGTGTCAGCGGTGTGCCTGGTGTTGAGGTGTATCAGGGATTGACAGGAGGACCTAGGAGTGTCAGAGGTGTACTGGGGTGTTTGAGATGTACCTGGGAGTGTCAGAGGTGTCTGGGGTGTCGAGGTGTTTCTGGGAGTGTCAGAGGTGTATCTGGAGTGTTGGACGTGTGCCTGGAGTGTCAGAGGTGTACCTGGAGTGTCAGAGGTGTGCAGGAGTGTCGAGGTGTTCTGGGAGTTGAGAGGTGTATCTGGGAGTGTTGGAGTGTCCTGGGAGTGTCAGAGGTGTGCCAGGGAATGCCAGTGGAGTAAATGGGTGTGTCAGCGGTGTGCCTGGGTGTCAGAGGTGTGCCTGGGAGTGTCAGAGTGTACCTGGGGTGTGAGAGTGTGCCTGGGGAGTGTCTGGGGTGTGCCTGGGGAGTGTCTGGGGTGTGCGTGGGAGTGTCTGGGGTGTGCCTGGGGAGTGTCAGAGATGTGCCACAGGAGTGTCAGAGGTGTATCTGGGAGTGTTGGACGTGTGCCTGGCAGTGTCAGGGGTGTGCCAGGGAGTGTCAGAGATGTGCCTGGGGAGTGTCAGAGGTGTGCCTGAGGGGTCAGGATGTGCCTGGGTGTCAGAGGTGTGCCAGGGGTATCAGTGGAGTGCTTGGGGTGTCAGAGTGTGCCTGAGGGTGTCAGCGGTGTAACTGGGAGTGTCGGAGGTGTAACTGGGAATGTCAAGGTGTGCCAGGGTGTCAGTGGGTACCTGGGGTCTCAAGGTGTACCTGGGGAGTGTCGGTGTGCCTGGGATTATCGGAGGTGTGCACCTGGGAGTGTGAGAGGTGTCCTGGGGTGTCAGGTGTGCCTGGGGAGTCAGGTGTACCTGGCAGTGTCAGAGGTGTGCCTGGGGTGTCCAGCGGTGTACCTGGCAGTGTTGGGGGTGTCAGGGGAGTGACAGTGGAGTACCTGGAGTGTCAGGGTGTGCCTGGGGTGTCAGCGTGAACCTGGGAGTATTGGAGGTGTGCCTGGGGTGTCAGGGGTGTGCCGCAGGTGTCGGAGGTGTGACATGGAGTGTCAGGGTGTGCCTGGGTGTCAGCGGTGTACCTGGGTGTCAGAGGTGTGCCTGGGGAATGTCTGGGGTGTGTGCCTGGGGTGTCAGGGGTGTGCCTGGGGTGTCAAGTGTGCCTGCAGATGTCAGAGGTGTACCTGGGAGTGTCAGGGTGTAACTGGGGTGTCGGAGGTGTACCTAAGTGTCAGAGGTTTGCCTGCAGTGTCGAGGTGTGCCTGGGGAGTGTTGGGGTGTGCCTGGGGTGTCAGAGATGTGCCTGGGGTGTCAAGGTGTGCCTGGAGTGTGAAGTGTGCCTGGGGAGTGTCGGGGTGTGCCTGGGGTGTCTGGGGTGTGCCGGGGTGTCTAGGGTGTGCCTGGGAGTGTCAAGGTGTACCTGGAGAGTTGTGGACGTGCCTGCTGGGGAGTATCAGAGGTGTGCCTGGGAGTGTCGGATGTGCCTGGGGTGTCAGGTGTGCCTGGGAATGTCAAGTGTACCTGGGGTGTCAGAGATGTGCCTGGGTGTCAGAGGGTGTGTCTCAGGTGTTGTTGGGCGTGTGCTGGAAGTGTCAGGGTGTGCCAGGGAATGTCAGTGGTGTGCCTGGAGTGTCAGAGGTGTGCCTGGGAGTGTCAGAGGTGTGCCGAGTGTCAGAGGTGTGGCTGGGGTGTCAGAGGTGTGCCAGGTGTCAGAGGTGTGACCTGGTGTCAGGGGGTGAACCTGGGAGTGTGAGAGTGTGCCTGGGGTGTCTGGGGTGTGCCTGGGTGTCTGGGATGTGCCTGGAGTGCTGGGGTGTGTCCTGGGGTGTCAAGGTGTACCTGGGGTTTCAGAGGTGTGCCTGGGTGTGTCAGCGGTGTGCCTGGGAGTGTTGGGGTGTGTCAGGGGTGACAGAGGGTGCCTGGGGTGACACAGGTGTGCCTGGGGTGTCAGAGGTGTGCCTGGGGAGTGTCAGGAGGTGTGCCTGGGGTGTCAGAGATGTATCTGGGAGTGTCAGAGGTGTATCTGGGAGTGTTGGACATGTGCACGGGGTGTCAGAGGTGTGCAGGGATGTCAGTGGGTGCCTGGGGTGTCAGAGGTGTGCACCTGGTGTCAAGATGTGCCTGGGGTGTCAGAGGTGTGCCTGGGTGTCAGAGGTGTGCTTGGGGTGTCAGAGGTGTGCCTATGAGTGTCACAGGTGCTTGGAGTGTCAGAGGTGTGCCTGGGATTGTCAGAGGTGTGCCTGGGGTGTCGGAGAGGTGTGCCTGGGAGTGTGAGAGGTGTACCTGGGGTGTCGGGTGTTCTTGGGAGGTCAGGTGTGCCTGGAGTGTCAGAGGGTGTGCAGGGTGTCAGAGGTGTGCCTGGGAGTGTCGGGGTGTGCAGTAGGTGTCAGGCGTGTGCCTGGGAGTGTCAGAGGTGTGCCTGGGGGTGTCAGGGGTGTGCCTGGGGTGTGAGGTATGCCTGGGATGTCAGGGTGTGCCTGGGGTTAGAGGTGTGCCTGGCGGTGCGGTGTGTGCCTGAGTGTCAGCGGTGTTCATGGAGTGTTGAGGTGTGTCAGGATGACGGAGACAAGTGTCAGGTGCACTGGAGGTGTCAGAGGTGAACCTGGGGTATCAGTGTGCCTGGGGTGTGAGGTGTGCCTGGGTGTCAGAGGTGTACCTGGGAGTGTCAGGGTGTATCTGGGAGTGTCAGAGGTGTGTGTGGGGAGTGTTGGACATGAACCTGGGAGTGTCAGGTGTACAGAATGCCAGTGGGTAAATGGGTGTGTCAGAGGTGTGCCTGGGAGTGTCAGAGGTGCCTGGGGTGTGAAGTGTGCCTGGGGTGTGCTGGGGTGTGCCTTGGGTGTCTGGGGTGTGCCGGGTGTCTGGGGTGTGCCAGGGGGTGTCAGGTGTGCCTGGGGTGTCAGAGGTGTGCCTGGGGTGTCAGCGGTGTGCCGGAGTGTTGGGTGTATCGGGATTGACAGAGGAGGACCTGGGAGTGTCAGGAGGTGTGCCTGGGGATTGTTTGAGATGTGCCTGGGGAGTGTCAGAGGTGTATCTGGGAGTGTCAGAGGTGTTTCTGGGAGTGTCGGTGTCTGGGGAGTGTTGGAAGTGTGCCTGGGAGTGTCAGAGGTGTACCTGGGAGTGTCAGAGGTGTACCTGGGAGTGTCAGAGGTGTTTCTGGGAGTGTCAGAGGTGTATCTGGGGGTGTTGGAATGTCCTGGGAGTGTCAGAGGTGTCCAGGGGATGCCAGTGGAGTAAATGGGTGTGTCAGCGGTGTGCCTGGGGTGTCAGGAGGTGTGCCTGGAGGTGTCAGGGTGTGCCTGGGAGTGTGAGGGTGTGCCTGGGGTGTCTGGGGTGTGCCGGTGTCTGAGGTTGTGCCTGGGTGTCTGGGGTGTGCCTGGGTGTCAGGATGTGCCTGGGGTGTGTCAGGTGTGTCTGGGGTGTTGGGTGTGCCTGGCAGTGTCAGAGGTGTACCAGGGGTGTCAGAGATGTGCATGGTGTCAGAGGTGTGTCTGGGGTGTCGGACGTGTGCCTGGGGAGTGTCAGAGGTGTGCCAGGGAATGTCAGTGGAGTGCTTGGGAGTGTCAAGTGTGCCTGGGGTGTCAGCTGTGACTGCAGGGAGTGTCGGAGGTGTAACTGTGGGAATGTCAAGGTGTACCAGGGTGTCAGTGGGTGCCTGGGGTCTCAAGGTGTGCCTGGAGTATCGGAGGTGTACCTGGGATTGTCGGAGGTGTACCTGGGGTGTGAGGAAGTGTCCTGGGGTGTCAGGTGTGCCTGGGGTCGGAGGTGTGCCTGGGGTGTCAGAGGTGTGCCTGGGAGTGTCAGCGGTGTGCCTGGCAGTGTTGGGGTGTGTCAGGGGTGACAGTGGGTACTAGAGGTGTCAGAGGGTGGCCCGGGGTGTCAGACGTGAACCTGGGAGTGTGGAGTGTGCCTGGGGTGTCAGGGTGTGCCTTGGGTGTCGGAGGTGTACATGGGTGTCAGGGGTGTGCCTGGGGTGTCAGCGGTGTGCCTGGGTGTCAGGGGTGTGCCTGGGGAATGTCTGGTGTGCCTGGGGTGTCAGAGTGTGCCTGGGAGTATCAGAAGTGTGCCTGGGGTGTCAGAGGTGTGCCTGGGAGTGTCAGGGGTGTAACTAGGGTGTCAGGAGGTGTGCCTGGGGGTGTCGGAGGTTTGCCTCGGTGTGGAGTGTACCTGGGGTGTTAGAGGTGTGCCTGGGGTGTCAGGTTGTGCCAAGTGTCAAGGTGTGCCTGCAGTGTGAGAGTGTGCCTGGGAGTGTCTGGGGTGTGCCTGGGGGTGTCTGGGGTGTGCCTGGGTGTCTGGGTGTACCTGGGGTGTCAAGGTGTGCCTGGGGTGTCAGGCGTGTGCCTGGGTATCAGAGGTGTGCCTGGGGTATCGGATGTGTGCCTGGGAGTGTCAGAGGTGTGCCTGGGAATGTCAGAGTGTGCCTGGGGTGTCAGGATGTGCCTGGGAGTGTCAGAGGTGTATCTGAGTGTTGGGCGTGTGCCTGGGGTGTCAGAGGTGTGCCAGGGATATCAGTGGAGTACCAGTTGTCAGAGGTGTGCCTGGGGTGTCAGAGGTGTGCCCTGAGTGTCAGAGGTGGCTGGGGTGTCAGAGGTGTGCAGGTGTCAGGTGTGCCTGGGGTGTCGGGGTGAACCTGGGGGTGTGGGAGTGTGCCTGGGGTGTCTGGGGTGTGCCGGGGTGTCTGGGATGTGCCTGGGAGTGACTGGGGTGTGCCTGGGGTGTCAAGGTGTGCCTGGGGTTTCAGGGGTGTGCCTGGGTGTGTCAGCGGTGTGCCTGGGGTGTTGGGGGTGTGTCGGGGATTGACGGAGGGTGCCTGGGGTGACAGGTGTGCCTGGGGTGTCAGTTGTCTGCCTGGGAGTGTCAGGGTGTGCCTAGTGTCAGAATGTCTGGGGTGTCAGAGGTGTGTTCTGGGAGTGTTGGACATGTGCGTAAGGTGTCAGAGGTGTGCCAGGAATGTCAGTGGAGTGCCTGGGGTGTCAGAGGTGTGCCTGGGGTGTCAAAGTGTGCCTGGGGGTGTCAGGGGTGTGCTTGGGGGTGTCAGGGGGTGTACCTGGGAGTGTCAGAGGTGTGCAGCAGGTGTCAGGGGTGTGCCTGGGGTGTCCCAAGGTGTGTCTGGGAGTGTCAGGGTGTATGTGGGGAGTGTTGGGCGTGTGCCTGGAGTGTCAGAGGTGTGCCAGGGAATGTCAGTGGTGTAAATGGGTGTGTCAGAGGTGTACCCGGGGTGTCAGAGGTGTGCCTGGGGAGTGTGAGAGTGTGCCTGGAGTGTCTGGGGTGTGCCTGGGGTGTGCAGGTTGTGCCTGCAGGTGTCTGGGGTGTGCCAGGGGTGTCAAGGTGTGCCTGGGGTGTCAGAGGTGTGCAAGTGTCAGCGGTGTGCCTGGGGTGTTAGAGCTGTATCAGGGGTTGACAGAGGTGCCTAGGGTGTCAGAGGTGTGCCTGGGGTGTGAGAGTGTGCCTGGGGGTGTCTGAGGTGTGCCTGGGAATGTGTCAGGAGGTGTGCCTGGGGAGTGTCAAGGGTGTACCAGGAGTGTCAGTGGGTGCCTGGGAGTGTCAGAGGTGTGTCACAGGAGTGTCAGGCGTGTGCAGAGTGTCAGAGGTCTGCAAGGGAGATGTCAGTGGGAGTGCAAGTGTCAGAGGTGCCTGGGAGTGTCAAGTGTGCCTGGGACTGTCAGAGAATCAGGGTGAGGGTGTGCAAGTGTGTCAGGGGATGTGCCAGGGAGTGTCTGAGGTGTGCCTGGTGTCAGAGGTGCAGGGGAGGTGGAGATACCTGGGTGTCAGAGGTGTGCCTAGGTGTCAGAGGTGTGCCTGGGGTATCAGGAGGTTTACTTGAATGTCGGAGTTGTGCCTGGGAGTGTCAGGGGTGTGCCAGATGTCGGTGGAGTGCCTGGGGTGTCAGAGGTGTGCCTGGGAGTGTCAGAGGTGTGCCTGGGGAGTGTCAGGGTGTGCCTGGGGAGTGTCAGAGGTGTGCCTGAGTGTCAGGAAGTGTGCCTGGGGTGTCGGAGGTGTGCCTGGGGTGTCAAGGTGTGCCTGCAGTGTGAAGTGTTGCCTGGGTGTCTGGGGTGTGCCTGGGGTGTCTGGGGTGTGCCTGGGGTGTCAGAGGTGTGCCTGGGGTGTCTAGGTGTGCCTGGGGTGTCAAGGTGCCTGGGGTGTCGGAGGTGTGCCTGGGGTGTCAGAGGTTGTGCCTGGGGTGTCGGAGGTGTATGCCTGGGGTGTCTGGGGGTGTGCCTGGGAATGTCAGAGGTGTACCTGGGGTGTGAGAGAGCAGAATTGTCAGAGGTGTACCTGTGTTGGACGATGTGCCTGGGGTGTCAGAGGTGTGCCTAGGGATTTGGGTGTGCCTGGGGTGTCAGGGTGTGCCTGGGAGTGTCAGAGGTGTGCCTGGGAGTGTCAGAGGTGTGCCTGGAGTGTTGAGAGGTGTTGGAAGTGTGGAGGTGTGCCAGTGTCAGGGGTGTGCCTGGGAGTGTCTGAGGTGTGCCTGGGGTGTCAGGAGGTGTGCCTGGGGTGTGTGAGGTGTACCTGGGAGTGTGAGGTGTACCTGGGTGTGTGGGTGTGCCTGGGGTGTCTGGGGTGTTCCTGGAGTGCAGGGGTGTGCCTGGGGTCTGAGGGTGTGCCTGGCGTGTCAGCGGTGTGCCTGGGAGTGTCAGCGGTGGTTGCCTGGGATTGTTGGGGGTGTGTCAGGGGTGACAGAGGGTACCTGGGGTGTCAGAGGTGTGCCTGGGAGTGTCAGAGGTGTGCCTGGGGTGTCGGGGGTGTGCCTGGGGTGTCAGGGGTGTGCTTGGGGGAGTGTCAGGGTGTGCCTGGGGAGTGTCAGGTGTACCTAGAGTGTCAGAGGTGTACCAAGGAATGTCAGTGGAGTACCTGGGGTGTCAGGGGTGTGCCTGGGTGTGTCAGAGGTGTGCCTGGGGTGTCAGAGGTGTGCCTGGGGAGTGTCGGAGGTGTACCTGGGGTGTCAGGTGTACTTGGGTGTCTGAGGTGTGCCTGGGGTTGTCTAGGGTGTACCTGGGAGTGTCAGAGGTGTGTGTGGGGTGTTGGTGTGCCTGTCAGAGGTGTACCAGGGAATGCCAGTGGACTAAATGGGTGTGTCAGAGGGTACCTGGGAGTGTCAGTGGTGTACCTGGGAGTGTGAAGTGTACCTGGGAGTGTCTGGGTGGCCTGGGGAGTGTCTGCAGAATTGTACCTGGGGGTGTCTGAGGTGTACCAGGGGGAGTCAAGGTGTACCTGGGAGTGTCAGAGGTGTACCTGGGGTGTCAGCGGTGTACCTGGGGTAGAGGTGTATCAGGGATTGACAGAGGGTGCCTGGGACTGTCAGAGGTGTGCCTGGGAGTGTCAGAGGTGTACCTGGGGTATCGGAGGTGTACCAGGGAGTGTCAGAGGTGTACCTGGGGGTGTCAGAGGTGTGCCAGGGGTGTTTGAGATGTGCCTGGGAGAGTCAGAGGTGTGTCTGGGGTGTTGGACGTGTACCTGGCAGTGTCAGAGGGTACCTGGGGTGTCGAGGTGTACCTGGGAGTGTCAGAGGTGTTCCTGGGGAGTGTCAGAGGTGTGCCTGGGAGTTGTCGGAGTGTACTGGGAGTGTAAGAAGTGTGCCTGGGGTGTCGGAGGTGCCTGGGAGTCGGAGGTGTGCCTGGGAGTATCAGAGGTGTACTTCCTGGTGTCAGAGGTGTACCTGGGGTGTCAGGGTGTGCCTTGGAGTGTCAGAAATTGTACCTGGGAGTGTCAGAGGTGCCTGGGGTGTCGGAGGGTGTACCTTGTGTGTGGGGAGAGTGTGCCTGGGAGTGTCGGAGGTGTGCCTGGGGAGTCGGAGGTGTGCCTGGCAGTGTGAGAGGTGTGCCTGGAGTGTCAGGGGTGTTCCTGGGAGTATTAGGGGTGTATCTGGGGTGGTCAGAGGGTACCAAGTGTCAGAGGTGCCTTGGGTGTCAGAGGTGAACCTGGGAGTATCGGAGGTGTGACTTGGAGTGTCAGAGGTTGTGCCTGGGGTGTCAGGGTGTACCTGGTGGTGTCGAGGGTGTATCTGGGAGTGTCAGAGGTGTATCTGGGAGTGTTGGACGTGTGCCTGGGGTGTCAGAGGTGTACCAGGGAATGCCAGTGGCGTAAATGGGTGTGTCAGGAGGTGTGCCTGGGAGTGTCAAAGGTGTGCCTGGGGTGTCAGGAGGTGTGCCTGGGAGTGTGAGAAGTGTACCTGGGAGTGTCTGGGGTGTACCTGGGAGTGTCAGAGGTGTGCCTGGGAGTGTCAGGTGTTTCTGGGAGTGTCAGAGGTGTATCTGGGAGTGTTGGACGTGTGCAAGTGTCAGAGGTGTACCAGGGAATGCCAGTGGGTAAATGGGTGTGTCAGCGGTGTACCTGGGGTGTCAGGGTGTATCTGGGAGTGTTGGACGTGTACAAGTGTCAGAGAGGTGTACCAGGGAATGCCAGGTGGAGTAAATGGGGTGTCAGGTTGCTTGGGAGTGTCAGAGGTGTGCCTGGGAGTGTCAGAGGGGCACCTGGGGTATCGGATGTGTGCCTGGGGTGTCAGAGGTGTACCTGGGGTGTCAGAGGTGTGCCTGGGAATGTCAGGGGTGTGCATGGGTGTCAGAGATATACCTGGGAGTGTCAGAGGTGTATCTGGGGTGTTGGACGTGTACCAGTGTCAGAGGTGTACCAGGGAATGTCAGTGGAGTACCTGGGAGTGTCAGAGATGTACCTGGGAGTGTCAGGGGTGTGCCAGTGTCAGAGGTGTGCCTGGGGAGTGTCAGAGGTGTACCTGGGAGTGTCAGAGGGTGTACCTGGGGTGTCGGAGGTGTACCTGCGAGTGTGAGAAGTGTGCTGGGGTGTCTGGGGTGTGCCTGGGAGTGTCTGGGGTGTACCGGGTGTCTGGGGTGTGCGTGGGATGTCAAAGGTGTGGGGTGTCAGAGGTGTGCCTGGGGTGTCAGCGGTGTACCTGGGAGTGTTAGAGGTGTATCAGGGGAGTGACAGAGGGTACCTAGGGTGACAGAGGTGTGCCTGGGAGTGTGAGGTGTGCCTGGGAGTATCGGAGGTGTACCTGGGAGTGTCAGAGGTGTGCCTGGGGGTCAGAGGTGTACCTGGGGGTGTCAGAGATGTATCTGGGAGTGTCAGAGGTGTATCTGGGGTGTTGGACGTGTGCCTGGGGTGTGAGGTGTACCAGGAATGTCAGTGGAGTACCTGGGGTGTCAGGGTGTGCCTGGGGTGTCAGAGGTGTGCCTGGGGTATCAGAGGTGTGCTTGGGAGTGTCAGAGGTGTACCTATGAGTGTCATGGGTGCTGGAGTGTCAGAGGTGTGCCTGGGCTTGTCAGAGGTGTGCCTGGGAGTGTCGGGAGGTGTGCCTGGGGTGTGAGGGTGTGCCTGAGGTGTCGGGAGGTGTGCCTGGGGAGTCGGGTGGCCTGGGGTGTCAGAGGGTGTTGGGGCAGAGGTACCTGGGGTGTCAGGGTGTACAGGTGTCAGAGGTGTACCTGGGAGTGTCAGAGGTGTACCTAGGGTGTCGGAGGTGTACCTGGGGTGTGAGAAGTATGCCTGGGGTGTGGAGGTGTGCCTGGGGTCGGAGGTGTACCTGGCAGTGTGCAGGGTGTGCCTAGGGTGTCAGCGGTGTTCCTGGGGAGTATTGGGGTGTGTCAGGGGAATGACAGAGGAGTGCCTAGGGTGCCAGAGGTGCCCTTGGAGTGTGTCAGAGGTGAACCTGGGAGTATCGGAGGTGTGCCTGGGGTGTCAGGAGGTGTGCCTGGGAGTGTCAGAGGAGGTGTACCTGGGTGTCAGGGTATCTGGGGAGTGTCAGAGGTATGTGGGAGTGTTGGACATGTGCCTGGGAGTGTCAGAGGTGTGCCAGGAGATGCCAGTGGAGTAAATGGGTGTGTCAGAGGTTGTGCCTGGGAGTGTCAGAGGGTGTGCCTGGGGTGTGAAGTGTGCCTGGGTTTCTGGGGTGTGCCTGGGGGTGTCTGGGTGTGCCTGGGGTGTCTGAGGGTCTGGGGGTGTCAAGGGTGTGCCTGGGGTGTCAGAGGTGTGCCTGGGGTGTCAGCGGTGTGCCTGGGAGTGTTAGGGGTGTATCAGGGATTGACAGAGGTGCCTAGGGGTGTCAGGGGTGTCCTGGGGTGTCAGAGGTGTGCCGGGTATCGGAGGTGTGCCTGGGGTGTCAGAGGTGAACCTGGGGTGTCAGAGGTGGCGCAGGGTGTTTGAGATTGTACACAAGTGTCAGAGGTGTCTGGGAGTGT
>NW_024712644.1:0-37780 GCF_018991925.1 Homarus americanus
GATCAGGGAACTTTGTTATACTCGATGAGGGGCCTTTGTTATACTCGATCAGGGGCCTGTGTTATACTAGATCAGGGGAATTTGTTATACTCGATGAGGGGCCTTTTTTCGACTCGATCAGGGGCCTTTGTTAAACTCGATCAGGGGACTTTGTTATACTTGATCAGGGACTTTCTTATACTCGAGCAGGGGGCTGTGTTATACTCGATCAGGGGACTTTGTTATACTCGATGAGGAGGGTTTGTTATACTCGATCAGGGGACTTTGCTAAACTTGACCAGGGGACTTTGTTATACTCAACAAGAGGACTTTGTTATACTCGATCAGGGGACTTTGTTATACTCAATCAGGGGACTTTGTTATACTCGATTCGGAGCCTTTGTTATACGCGATGAGGGGCTTTGTTATACTCGACCAGGGGACTTTGTTATACTCGATCAGGGGACTTTGTTATACTTGAGCAGACGACTTTGGTATATCTGGATCAGGGGATAAGTTATAATTGACCAGGGGCCTTTTTGTTATACCTTGATTAGAAAACTCTTTGTTATACTCGACCAGGGGACTTTGTTATACTCCACTCGTGGGACTTTGGTTATACTCGACCAGGGGATATGCTATACTCGATGAGGGGACTTTTGTTATGCTCTCGGTTGAGGGGTCTTTGTTATACTCTCGGCCCATTGGGCTTTGTTATACTAGGATCAGGGTCTTTGTTATACTCGGATCAGGGCATTTTGTCTTACCTCGGCGAGGGCCCTTTGTTATAATTTCCCGACAAGGACTCTTTGTTATACTCGTCCAGGGGCTTTGTTATATTAGGATCAGGGACTTTGTTATTCTCGACCAGGGGACTTGTTATACTCGACCAGAGGCCTTTGTTATACCTTTTGGTCTGGGTGGGAATTTTGTTATAATCGATCAGGGACTTGATATGCCTGATCTGTGGACTTTGTTATACTGGGCCTGGAGACTTTGTTATACTCGATCAGGGGATATGTTATACTCGATCAGGGGACTTTGTTATACAGGACCAGGGGACTTTGTTATACTCGATCAGGGGACTTTGTTATACTCGATTAGGGGACTTTGTTATACTCGTCTAGGGGTCTTTTTTATACACGATCAGGGGACTTTGTTATACTCAATGAGGAGGCTTTGTTATACTCGATGTGGGGACTTTGCTATACTCGACCACGGGACGTTGTTATACTCGATGTGGGGACTTTGTTATACTCGTCCAGGGGACTTTTTTATACTTGACCAATGGACTTTGTTATACTCGATGAGCCTTTTCTTATACTCGACCAGGGGACTTTGTTATACCTGACTTAGGGACTTTGGTTATACTCGACCAGGGACTTTTTTATACTTTGACCAATGGACTTTTGGCTATACTGATGAGGAGGCTTTCGTTTGTACTCCATCAGGGGACTTTTTTATACTCGACCAGGGGACTTTGTTATACTCGATCAGGGGACTTTGTTATACTCGACCAGGGGACTTTTTTATACTTGACCAATGGACTTTGCTATGCTCGATGAGGAGGCTTTGTTATACTCGATCAGGGGGCTGTGCTATACTCGACCAGGGGACTTTATTATACTCAATCAGGGGACTTTGTTATACTCCCTCAGGGGACTTTTTTATACTCGACCAGAGGACTTTGTTATTCTCGATCAGAGGACTTTGTTATACTCGACCAGGGGACTTTTTTATACTTGACCAATGGATTTTGTTATAATCAATGAGGGGCCTTTGTTATACTCGATCAGGGGACTTTGTTATACTCGAACAGAGGACTTTGTTATATGCGATCAGGGGACTTTTTTATACTCGATCAGGGACTTTGTTATACTCGATCAGTGGACATTCCTATATTTGACCAATGGACTTTGCTATACTCGATGAGGGGCTTTTGTTATACTCGATCAGGGGACTTTGTTATACTCGACCAGGGGACTTTGTTATACTCGATCAGGGACTTTTCTTATACCTTTGGCAGACGACTTGCATATTCATCAGGGATATGTTATACTCGATCAGGGACTTTGTTATATTTGATTAGGGGACTTTGTTGGCATTTTACCTGTGGGGCTTTGTAATTACTCGGGATCAGAGGATTCTCAAGTATACTCGACCAGGGGCCTTTTTGTTATACTCGCGATTAGAAAATCCTTTGTTATACCTGCCCAGGGACTTTGTTTTACCCACCAGGACTTTGTTATACCTGGATCAGGGAATATGTTATACCTGGATTAGGGACCTTTTGGTTATGCTCGGTTCAGGGTCTTGTTATACTAGTCCATTGGCCTTGTTATACTAGGATCAGGGGACTTTGTTATACTCGATCAGGGGACTTCGTCTTACTCGATGAGGGCCCTTTGTTATACTCGACCAGAGGACTTTGTTATAATCGATCAGGGGACTTTGTTATGCGCGATCTGGGGACTTTGTTATACTGCGCCAGGAGACGTTGTTATCCTCGATGAGGGGATATGTTATACTCGATCAGGGGACTTTGTTATGCTGGACCAGGAGACTCTGTTATACTCGATCAGGGGACTTTGTTATACTCGATCAGGGGACTTTGTTATACTCGCCCAGGGGGCTTTGTTATACTGGGTCAGGAAACGTTGTTATACTCGATCAGGGGATATGTTATACTCGATCAGGGGAATTTGTTATACTTGACCAGGGGACTTTGTTATACTCGTCCAGGGGGCTTTGTTATATTACGATCAGGGGACTTTGTTATTCTCGTCCAGGGGACTTTGTTATACTCGACCAGAGGCCTTTCTTATACTCGGTCTGGGTGACTTTGTTATAATCGATCAGGGGACTTTGTTATGCTCGATCTGGGGACTTTGTTATACTGGGTAAGGAAACGTTGTTATACTCGATCAGGGGATATGTTATACTCGATCAGGGGAATTTGTTATACTGGACCAGGGGACTTTGTTATACTCGTCCAGGGGGCTTTGTTATATTACAATCAGGGGATTTTGTTATTCTCGTCCAGGGGACTTTGTTATACTCGACCAGAGGCCTTTCTTATACTCGGTCTGGGTGACTTTGTTATAATTGATCAGGTCACTTTGTTATGCTCGATCTGGGGACTTTGTTATACTGGGCCTGGAGACTTTGTTATACTCGATCAGGGGATATGTTATACTCGATCAGGGGACTTTTTTATACTTGACCAGAGGACTTTGTTATACTCGATCAGGGGATATATTATACTCGATCAGTGGACTTTGTTATACTCGATTAGGGGCCTTTGTTTTACTCGATGAGGGGGCTTTGTTATACTCGATCAGGGAACTTTGTTATTCTCAACCAAAGGACTTTTTTAAAATTAATCAGGGGACTTTGTCATACTCTATCAGGGGAATTTTGTTATACTCGATCAGGGGATATGTTATACTCGATCAGGGGACTTTGTTATACTCAACCAGAGGACTTTGTTATACTCGATTAGGGGACTTTTTTATACTCAATCAGGGGACTTTGTTATACTCGATTAGGGGCCTTTGTTATGCTCGATGAGGGGGCTTTGTTATACGCGACCAGGGAACTTTGTTATACTCGATCAGGGAACTTTGTTATACTCAACCAGGGGACTTTTTCAAAATTAATCAAGGGACTTTGTCATACTCGATCAGGGGAATTTTGTTTTACGCGATCAGGGGTTATATTATACTTGAACAGGGGACTTTGTAATACTCAACCAGAGGACTTTGTTATACGCGATAAGGGGACTTTGTTATACTCAATCATGGGACTTTGTTATACTCGATGAGGGGCTTTGGTTAACCTCGATCAGGGGACTTTGTTATACTCGACCAGGGGACTTTGTTATGCTCGATCAGGGGACCATGTTATACTCGACCAGAAGACTTTTTTATACTCGATCAGGGGATATGTTATACTCGATGAGGAGATTTTGCTATACTTGATTAAGGGACTTTGTTATACTCGATCAGGGGAATATTGTTATACTCGATCAGAGAACTTTGTTATACTCGACCAGGGGCCTTTGTTATACTCGATAAGAAAACTTTGTTATACTCGACCAAGGGACTTTGTTATACTCGATCAAGGGACTTTGTTATACACGTCCAGGGGCCTTTGTTATACTCGATCAGGGGACTTTGTTATACTGGACCAGGGGACTTTTTTATACCCGATTAGGGAACTTTGTTATACGCGATCAGGGGACTTTTGTTATACTCGATCAGGGGACTTGTTATACTCGATAAGGGACTCTTTGTTATACTCGGTTCAGGGTCTTTGTTATACCGATAAGGGGACTTTTTGTTATACTCGATAAGGGGACTTAGTTATACTCGGGCCAGGGACTTTAATACTCTCGATCAGGGGACTTTGTTATACCTCGATCAGGGGACCTTGTTATACTCGATCAGGGGACTTTGTTATACTCGACCAGGGGCCTTTGTTATACTCGATCACCGGACTTTGTTATACTCGATAAGGAGTCTTTGTAATACTCGATAAGGGGAATTTGTTATACACGATAAGGGGACTTTGTTAGACTCGAACAGGGGACTTTGTTATGGTCGACCAGGGGCCTTTGTTATAGTCGATCACCGGATTTTGTTAGACTCAAACAGAGGACTAAGTTATACTCGACCAGGGGACTTTGTTATAATCAAATGAGGGGACTTTGGTATACTCCATCAGGGACTTTTTTATACTCGATCAGGGGGACTTTGTTATACTCGATCAGGGGACCTTTGTTATACTCGATCAGGGGCCTTTGTTATACTAGATCAGGGGACTTTCTTATACTCGGTTCAGGGGTCTTTGTTATACTCGTCCAGTGGGCTTTGTTATACTATCATCAGGGGACTTAGTTATACTCGATCAATGGACTTTGTCTTTCTCGATGAGGGCCCTTTGTTATACTCGACCAGGGGACTTTGTTATAATCGATCAGGGGACTTTGTTATGCTCGATCTTTGGACTTTGTTATACTGCCCCAGGAGACGTTGCTATACTCGATGAGGGGATATGTTATACTCGATCAGGGTCTTTGTTATATTGGACCAGGGGACTTTGTTATACTCGATCAGGGACTTTGTTATACTCGATCAGGAAACTTTGTTATACACGACCAAGGGGGCTTTGTTATACTCGATCAGGGGACTTTGTTATACTCGATCAAGGACTTTGTTATACTCGACAAGGGGACTTTTTTATACTTGACCATTGGACTTTGTTATACTCGATGAGGGGCCTTTGTTATACTCGATTTGGGGACTTTGTTATACTCGACCAGGGGACTTTTTTATACTTGACCAATGGAATTTGTTATACTCGACCAGGGGACTTTGTTATAATCGATCAGGGGACTTTGGTATACTCGATCAGGGACTTTGTTATAATCGATCAGGGGACTTTGGTATACTCGATCAGGGACTTTGTTATACTCGACCAGGGGCCTTTGTTATAGTCAATCACCGGATTTTGTTAGACTCAAACAGAGGACTAAGTTATACTCGATCAGGGGACTTTGGTATACTCGATTAGGGACTTTTTTATACTCGACCAGGGGCCTTTCTTATACTCGATCACCGGACTTTGTTATACTCGATAAGGGGTCTTTGTAATACTCGATAAGGGGAATTTGTTATACTCGATAAGGGGACTTTGTTAGACTCGAAAGGCGGACTTTGTTATACTCGACCAGGGGAATTTGTTATACTCGATTAGGCGGCTTTGTTATACTCGATCAGGGAACTTTGTTATACTCGATGAGGGGCCTTTGTTATACTCGATCAGGGGCCTGTGTTATACTAGATCAGGGGACTTTGTTATACTCGATGAGGGGCCTTTTTTGGACTCGATAAGGGGCCTTTGTTATACTCGATCAGGGGACTTTGTTATACTTGATCAGGGGACTTCTTATACTCGAGCAGGGGGCTGTGTTATACTCGATCAGGGGACTTTGTTATACTCGATGAGGAGGGTTTGTTATACTCGATCAGGGGACTTTGCTATACTTGACCAGGGGACTTTGTTATACTCAACAAGAGGACTTTGTTATACTCGATCAGGGGACTTTGTTATACTCAATCAGGGGACTTTGTTATACTCGATTAGGGGCCTTTGTTATACTCTATGAGGGGCTTTGTTATACTCGACCAGGGGACTTTGTTATACTCGATCAGGTGACTTTCTTATACTCGAGCAGACGACTTTGGTATATTCGATCAGGGGATATGTTATACTCGACCAGGGGCCTCTGTTATACTCGATTAGAAAACTTTGTTATACTCGACCAGGGGACTTTGTTATACTCCACCTGGGACTATGTTATACTCGACCAGGGGATATGTTATACTCGATGAGGGGACTTTGTTATGCTCGGATCAGGAGTCGTTGTTATACTCGTCCATTGGGCTTTGTTATACTAGGATCAGGGGTCTTTGTTATACTCGATCAGGATACTTTGTCTTACACGATGAGGGCCCTTTGTTATACTCGACCAGGGGACTTTGTTATAATCGATCAGGGGACTTTGTTATGCTCGATGAGGGGATATGTTATACTCGATCAGGGGACTTTGTTATACTGGACCAGGATACTTTGTTATCCTCGATGAGGGGATATGTTATACTCGATCAGGGGACTTTGTTATACTGGACCAGGATACTTTGTTATACTCGATCAGGGGACTATGTTATACTGGACCAGGGGACTTTGTTATACTCGTCCAGGGGATTTGTTATATTAGGATCAGGGGACTTTGTCATTCTCGACCAGGGGACTTTGTTATACTCTGTCTGGGTGACTTTGTCATAATCGATCAGGGGACTTTGTTATGCTCGATCTGTGGACTTTGTTATACTGGGCCTGGAGACTTTGTTATACTCGATCAGGGGATATGTTATAATCGATCAGGGGACTTTGTTATGCTCGATCTGTGGACTTTGTTATACTGGGCCTGGAGACTTTGTTATACTCGATCAGGGGATATGTTATACTCGATCAGGGGACTTTGTTATACTGGACCAGGGGACTTTGTTACACTCGATCAGGGGACTTTGTTATACTCGATCAGGGGACTTTGTTATTCTCGTCTAGGGGTCTTTTTTATACACGATCAAGGGACTTTGTAATACTCGATCAGGGGACTTTGTCCAACTCGATCAGGGCCCTTTGCTATACTCGACCAGGGGACTTTGTTATAATCGATCATGGGACTTTGTTTTGCTCGATATGGGTACTTTTTTACACTGGGCCAGGGGACTTTTTTGTACTTGATCAGGGGACTGTGTTATACTGAACCAGGGGACTTTTTTATACCCGATCAGGGGAGTTTGTTATACTCGATTAGGGGACTTTTGTTATACTCGATCAGGGGGCTTTGTTATTCTCGACCAGGGCCCATTGTTATACTCGATTAGGGGAATTTATTATACTCGATAAGGGGGCTTTGTTATACTCGATCAGGGGACTTTATTATACTCGATCAGGGGACTTTTTTATACTTGACCAATGGACTTTGTTATACTAGATGAGAGGCCTTTGTTAGACTCGATCTGGGGACTTTGTTATACTCGATCAAGGGACTTTTGTTATACTCGATCAGGGGACTTTGTTATACTCGTCCAGGGGCCTTTGTTAGACTCGACCAGGGGACTTTGATATACTCGATTAGGCGGCTTTGTTATACTCGATCAGGGGACTTTGTTATATTCGATGAGGGGCCTTTGTTATACTCGATCAGGGGCCTTTGTTATACCAGATCAGGGGACTTTGTTATACTCGATTAGCGGCCTTGTTTGGACTCGATGATGGTTTTATACCGAGAAGGGCCGTTATACTGATCGAATTTGTTATACTCGACCAGGGGACTTTGTTATTCTCGATCAGGAGTCTTAGGTTATACTCGACCAGGGGACTTTTTTATACTTGACCAATGGACTTTGTTATACTCGATGAGGGGCTTTTGTTGTACTCGATCTGGCGACTTTGTTATACTCGTGCAGAGGACTTTGTTATACTCCATCAGGGGACTTTGTTATACTGGAACAGTGGACTTTGTTATTCTCGAACAGGGGACTTTAATATACTTGTCTAGGGGGCTTTTTTATACTCGATGAGGGGACTTTGTTATACTGGACCAGGGGACTTTGGTATACTCGATCAGGGGACTTTGTTATACTCGATCAGGGGGCTTTAATATACTCGTCTAGGGGGCTTTTTTATACTCGATCAGGGGTCTTTGTTATACTCGATCAGGGGACTTTGTCTTACTCGATTAGGGCCCTTTTCTATACTCGCCCAGGGGACTTTGTTATAATCGATCAGGGGACTTTGTTATGCTCGATATGGGGACTTTGTTATACTGGGCCAGGGGACTTTTTTGTACTCGATCAGGGGACTTTATTATACTCGATCAGGGGACTTTTGTTATACTCGATGAGGCGACTTTGTTATACTCGACCAGGGGATATGTTATACTCGACCAGGGGACTTTGTTATGCTCGATCTGAGGACTTTGTTATACTGCGGTAGGAGACGTTGTTATACTCGATGAGGGGATATGTTATCTTCGATGAGGGGACTTTGTTATAGTGGACCAGGGGACTTTGTTATACTCGATCAGGGGACTTTGTTATACTCGATCAGGGGACATTGTTATACTCTTCAAGGGGGCTTTGTTATACTAGGATCAGGGGACTTTTTTATTCTCGACCAGGGGACTTTGTTATACTCGACCAGAGGTCTTTGTTATACTCGGTCAGGGGACTTTGTTATGCTCGATCTGGGGACCTTGTTATCCTGAGCCAGGAGACTTTGTTATACTCGATCAGGGGATATGTTATACTCGATCAGGGAACTTTGTTATACGGGACCAGGGGACTTTGTTATACTCGATCAGGGGACTTTATTATACTCGATCAGGGGACTTTGTTATACTCGACCAGAGGCCTTTGTTATACTAGATCAGGGGACTTTGTTATACTTGATTAGCGGCCTCTCGATCAGGAAGCTTTGTTATACTTGATGAGGGGACTTTGTTATGCACGATCAGGAGACTTTGTTATACCCGGCCATGGGACATTTTTATACTTGACCAATGGACTTTGTTATACTAGATGAGAGGCCTTTGTTATACTCGATCTGGGGACTGTTTTATACTCGACCAGAGGACTTTGTTATACCCGATCAGAGGACTTTGTTATACTCGAACAGTGGACTTTCTTATACTGGATCAATGGACTTTGTTATACTCAATGAGGGGTCTTTGGTATACTCGATCAGGGGACTTTGTTATTCTCGACCAGGGGACTTTGTTATACTTGACCCGGGGACTTTGTTATACTCGATCAGGGGACTTTGTTATACTCGTCCAGGGGGCTTTGTTATACTCGATCAAAGGACTTTGTTATACTCGACCAGGGGCCTTTGTTATAGTCAATCACCGGATTTTGTTAGACTCAAACAGAGGACTAAGTTATACTCGACCAGGGGACTTTGTTATAATCGATTTGGGGACTTTGGTATACTCGATCAGGGACTTTTTTATACTCGACCTGGGGACTTTGTTATACTCGATCAGGGGACCTTTGTTATACTCGATCAGGGGACTTTGTTATACTCGACCAGGGGCATTTCTTATACTCGATCACCGGACTTTGTTATACTCGATAAGGGGTCTTTGTAATACTCGATAAGGGGAATTTGTTATACTCGATAAGGGGACTTTGTTAGACTCTAACAGGGGACTTTGTTATACCCGATCAGAGGACTTTGTTATACTCGAACAGTGGACTTTTTTATACTGGATCACAGGACTTTGTTATACTCAATGAGGGGTCTTTGGTATACTCGATCAGGGGACTTTGTTATTCTCGACCAGGGGACTTTGTTATACTTGACCAGGGGACTTTGTTATACTCGATCAGGGCACTTTGTTATACTCAACCAGGGGACTTTTTTAAATTAATCAGGGGACTTTGTCATACTCGATCAGGGGAATTTTGTTATACTCGATCAGGGGTCTTTTTTATACTCGACCAGAGGACTTTGTTATACTCGATCAGGGGATATGTTATACTCGATCAGTGTACTTTGTTATACTCGATTAGGGGCCTTTGTTATACTCGATCAGGGGATATGTTACACTCGATCAGGGGACTTTGTTATACTCAACCAGAGGACTTTGTTATACTCGATTAGGGGCCTTTGTTATACTCGATCAAGGAACTTTGTTTTACTCAACCAGGGGACATTTTTAAAATTAATCAGGGACTTTATCATACTCGATCAGGGGAATTTTGTTATACTCGATCAGGGGATATGTTATACTCGATCAGGGACTTTGTTATACTCAACCAGAGGACTTTGTTATACTCGATCAGGGGACTTTGTTATACTCGATGAGGGGCTTTTGTTATCCTCGATCAGGGGACTTTTTTATACTCGACCAGCGGACTTTGTTGTACTCGATCAGGGGACTTTGTTATACTCGACCAGACGACTTTGTTATACTCGATCAGGGGATATGTTATACTCGACGAGGGGACTTTGCTATACTTGATTAGGGGACTTTGTTATACTCGATCAGGGGAATTTTGTTATACTCGATCAGAGGACTTTGTTATACTCAACCAGGGGCCTTTGTTATACTCAACCAGGGGCCTTTGTTATACTCGATAAGAAAACTTTGTTATACTCGACCAATGGACTTTGTTATACTCGATCAAGGGACTTTTGTTATACTCGATCAGGGGACTTTGTTATACTCCTCCAGGGGCCTTTGATATACTCGATTAGGGGACTTTGTTATACTCGATAAGGGGACTTTGTTATACTCGATAAGGGGTCTTTGTTACACCTGATCAGGAGACTTTGTTATACTCGACCAATGGGCTTTGTTATACTCGACCAGGGGACTTTCTAATACTCGAGAAGGGGGCTGTGTTATACTCGATCAGGGGACCTTGCTATACTCGACCACGGGACTTTGTTATACTCGATCAGGGGACTTTTTTATACTCAATCAGGGGACTTTGTTATACTCGATTAGGGACTTTGTCTTACTCGATCAGGGCCCTTTGCTATACTCGCCCAGGGGACTTTGTTATAATCGATCAGGGGACTTTGTTATGCTCGATATGGGGAATTTGTTATACTGGGCCAGGGGACTTTTTTGTATTCGATGAGGGGACTTTGTTATGCTCGATCAGGGACTTTTGTTATACTCGATGAGGGGACTTTGTTATACTCGACCAGGGGCCTTTGTTATACTCGATTAGAAAACTTTGTTATACTCCACCAGGGGACTTTGCTACACTCCACGAGGGACTTTGTTATACTCGATCAGGGGATATGTTATATTCTACCAGGGGACTTTGTTATGCTCGATCTGAGGACTTTGTTATACTGCGCCAGGAGACGTTGTTATACTCGATGAGGGGATATGTTATACTCGATGAGGGGACTTTGTTATAGTGGACCAGGGAACTTTGTTATACTCGATCAGGGGACTTTGTTATACTCGATCAGGGGACTTTGTTATACTCGTCCAGGGGGCTTTGTTATACTAGGATCAGGGGACTTTGTTATTCTCGACCAGGGGACATTTTTATACTCGACCAGATGCCTTTGTTATACTCGGTCAGGGGACTTTGTTATGCTCGATCTGGGGACTTTGTTATACGAAGCCAGGGGACTTTGTTATACTCGATCAGGGGACTTTGTTATACTCGACCAGGGGACTTTTTTATTCTTGATCAGGGGACTTTGTCATACTCGATCAGTGGACATTCCTATATTTGACCAAAGGACTTTGCTATACTTGATGAGGGGCCTTTGTTATACTCTATCAGGGGACTTTGTTATACTCGACCAGAGGACTTTGTTATACTCGATCAGAGGATATGTTATACTCGATCAGGGGACTTTGTTATACTCGATCAGGGGACTTTGTTTTACTTGATTAGGGGACTTTTTATACTCGATCAAAGGACTTTGTTATACTCGGTTCAGGGGACTTTGTTATACTCGTCCAGGGGGCTTTGTTATACTAGGATCAGTGGACTTTGTTATGCTTGATCAGGGGACTTTGTCTTACTCGATCAGGGCCCTTTGTTATACTCGACCAGGGGACTTTGTTATAATCGATTAGGGAACTTTGTTATGCTCGATCTGGGGGCTTTGTTAAACTGGGCCACGAAACGTTGTTATACTCGATCAGGGGACTTTTGTTATACTCGATCAGGGGACTTTGTTATACTCGACCAGAGGCCTTTGTTATACTCTATCAGGGGACTTTGATATACTCGATAAGGGGACTTTGTTATACTCGATAAGGGGAATTTGTTATACTCGATAAGGGGACTTAATGTTAGACTCGAACAGGGGACTTTGTTATACTCGACCAGGGGACTTTGTTATACTCGATTAGGCGGCTTTGTTATAATCGATCAGGGGACTTTGTTATACTCGATGAGGGGCCTTTTTATACTCGACCAGGGGCCTTTGTTATACTAGATCAGTGATCTTTGTTATACTCGATTAGGGGCCTTTTTCGACTCGATGAGGATCTTTGTTATACTCGATCAGAAGACTTTGTTATACTCCATCAGGGGACTTACTTATACTCGAGCAGGGGGCTTTGTTATACTTGATAAGGGGACTTTGTTTTGCACGATCAGGGGACTTTGTTATACTCGGCCAGGGGACTTTTTTATACTTGACCAATGGACTTTGTTATACTCGATGAGGGCCCTTTGTTATACTCGATCAGGGGACTTTGTTATACTCGAACAGGGGACTTTGTTATACTCGATTAGGGGACTTTTTTATATTCGACCAGAGGAATTTGTTATACTCGATTAGGGGACTTTGTTATACTCGACCAAAGGACTTTTTTATACTTGACCAATGGACTTTGTTATACTCAATGAGGGGCCTTTTGTTATACTCGATCAGGGGACTTTGTTATACACGACCAGGGGACTTTGTTATACTCGATCAGGGGACTTTTTATACTCGACCAGAGGACTTTGTTATACTCGACCAGGGGATATGTTATACTTGATCAGGGGACTTTGTTATACTCAATCAGGGGACTTTGTTATACTCAATCAGTGGACTTTGTTATATTCGATTAGGGGCCTTTGTTATACTCGATGAGGGGGCTTTGTTTTACTTGACCAGGGGACTTTGCTATACTCGACCAGGGGACTTTGTTATACCCGATCAGGGGACTTTGTTATACTTGATTAGGCGACTTTTTCATACTTGATCAGGGGACTTTGTCATACTCGATCAGTGGACTTTCCTATATATGACCAATGGACTTTGCTATACTCGATGAGGGGCCTTTGTTATACTCGATCAGGGACTTTGTTATACTCGACCAGGGGACTTTGTTATACTCGATCAGGGTACTTTGTTATACTCGACCAGAGGACTCTGTTATACTCGATCAGGGGATATGTATACTCGATCAGGGGACTTTGTTATACTCGATCAGGGGACTTTGTTATACTTGATTAGGGGACTTTGTTATACTTGATCAACGGACTTTGTTATACTTGATCAGAGGACTTTGTTATTCTCGACCAGGGGCCTTTGTTATACTCGATTAGAAAACTTTATTATACTCGACCAGGGGCCTTTGTTATATTCGATTAGAATACTTTGTTATACTCGACCAGGGGACTTTGTTATACTCCACCAGGGACATTGTTATACTCGATCAGGAAATATGTTATACTCGATCAGGGGACTTTGTTATACTCGGTTCAGGTGTCTTTGTTATACTCGTCCAGTGGGCTTTGTTATACTTGGATCAGGGGACTTTGTTATACTCGATCAGGGGACTTTGTCTTACTCGATCAGGGCCCTTTGTTATGATCGACCAGGGGACTTTATTATAATCGATCAGGGGACTTTGTTATGCTCGATCTGAGGACTTTGTTATACTCGATCAGGGGACTTTGTTATACTCGTCCAGGGGGTTTTGTTATACTAGGATAAGGGGACTTTGTTATACTCGTCCAGGGGACTTTGTTATACTCGATCAGAGGAATTTGTTATACTCGATGAGGGGAGTTTGTTATACTCGTCCAGGGGGTTTTGTTATACTAGGATATGGGGGCTTTGATATACTCGACCAGGGGCCTTTGATATACTCGGTCAGGGGACTTTGTTATGCTCGATCTGGGGACTTTGTTATACTGGGCCAGAAGACTTTGTTATACTCGATCAGGGGATATGTTATACTCGATCAGGGGACTTTGTTATACTGGACCAGGGGACTTTGTTATACTCGATCAGGGGACTTTGTTATACTCGATCAGGGGAATTTGTTATACTCGTCCAAGGGGCTTTGTTATACTAGGATCAGGGGACTTTGTTATACTCGATTAAAAAACTTTGTTATACTCGACCAGGGGACTTTGTTATACTCCACTAGGGACTTTGTTATACTCGATCAGGGGATATGTTATACTCGATCAGGGGACTTTGTTATACTCTTCTAGGGGGCTTTTCTATACTCGATCAGGGACTTTGTTATACTCGATCAGGGGACTTTGTCTTACTCGATCTTGGGACTATGTTATAATCGATCAGGGGACGTTTTTATGCTCAATATGGGGACTTTGATATTCTTGGCCTGGAGACTTTGTTATACTCGATCAGGGGATTTGTTCTACTCGATTAGGGGACTTTGTTATACTGGACCAGGGGACTTTGTTATACTCGATGAGGGGACTTTGTTATACTCGATCAGGGGACTAGTTATACTCGTCTAGGGATCTTTTTTATACTCGACCAGGGGACTTTGTTATAATCGATCAGGGGACTTTGTTATGCTCGATATGGGGACTTTGTTATACTGGGCCAGGGAACTTTTAGGTACTCGATCAGGGGACTTTGTTATACTCGACCAGAGGCCTTTGTTATACTCGATCAGGGGACTTTGTTATACTCGATAAGGGGAATTTGTAATACTCGATAAGGGGACTTAATGTTAGAGTCGAACACGGGCCTTTGTTATACTCGATCAGAGGCCTTTGTTATACTAGATCAGGGGACTTTGTTATACTCGATTAGGGGCCTTTTTTGGACTCGATGAGGGGCCTTTGTTATACTCGATCAGGAGACTTTGTTATACTCGATCAGGGGACTTTCTTATACTCGAGCAAGGGGCTTTGTTATACTTGATCAGGGGACTTTGTTATACTCGATCAGGAGGCTTTGTAATACTTGATGAGGGGACTTGCTATACTCGACCAGGAGACTTTGTTATGCACGATCATGGGACTTTGTTACACTCGACCAGGCGACTTTTTCATACTTGATCAGGGCACTTTGTCATACTCGATCAATGGACTTTCCTATATTTGACCAATGGACTTTACTATACTCGATGAGGGGCCCTTTGTTATACTCGATCAGGGACTTAGTGATACTCCACCAGTGGACTTTTTTAAACTTGACCAATGGACTTTGTTATACTCGATGAGGGCCCTTTGTTATACTCGATCAGGGGACTTTGTTATACTCGAGCAGGGGACTTTGTTATACTCGATCAGGGGACTTTTTTATACTCGACCTGAGGACTTTGTTATACTCGATTAGGGGACTTGTTATACTCGACCAGGGGACTTTTTTATACCTGACCAATGGACTTTGTTATACTCAATGAGGAGCCTTTGTTATACTTGATCAGGGGACTTTGTTATACTCGATCAGGGGACTTTTTTATACTCGACCAGAGGACTTTGTTATACTCGACCAGGGGATATGTTATACTTGATCAGGGAACTATGTTATGCTCAACCACAGGACTTTGTTAAACTCAATCAGGGGACTTTGTTATACTCAATCAGGTGACTTTGTTATATTCGATTAGGGGCCTTTGTTATACTCGATGAGGGGGCTTTGTTTTACTCGACCAGGGGACTTTGCTATACTCGACCAGGGGACTTTGTTATACCCGATCAGGGGACTTTGTTACACTCGACCAGGCGACTTTTTCATACTTGATCAGGGGACTTTGTCATACTCGATCAGTGGACTTTCCTATATTTGACCAATGGACTTTACTATACTCGATGAGGGGCCCTTTGTTATACTCGATCAGGGACTTAGGGATACTCCACCAGGGGACTTTGTTATACTCGATCAGGAGACTTTGTTATACTCGACCAGAGGACTTTGTTATACTAGATCAGGGGATATGTTATACTCGATCAGGAGACTTTGTTATACTCGATCAGGGGACTTTGTTATACTTGATTAGGGGACTTTGTTATACTCGATCAAAGGACTTTGTTATACTTAATCAGAGGACTTTGTTATACTCGACCAGGGGCCTTTGTTGTACTCGAATAGAAAACATTGTTATACTCGACCAGGGGCCTTTGTTATTCTCGATTAGTAAACTTTGTTACACTCGACCAGGGGACTTTGTTATACTCCACCAGGGACTCTGTTATACTCGATCAGGGGATATGTTGTACTCGATCAGCGCCCTTTGTTATACTCGACCAGGGGACTTTGTTATAATCGATTAGGGGACTTTGTTATGCTCGATCTGGGGACTTTGTTAAACTGGGCCACGAGACTTTGTTATACTCGATCAGGGGACTTTTGTTATACTCGACCAGCGGACTTTGTTATACTCGACCAGAGGCCTTTGTTATACTCGATCAGGGGACTTTGTTATACTCGATAAGGGGACTTTGTTATACTCGACAAGGGGAATTTGTTATACTCGATAAGGGGAGTTAATGTTAGACTCGAACAGGGGACTTTGTTATACTCGACCAGGGGACTTTGTTATACTCCACCAGGGACTTTGTTATACTCGATGAGGGGATATGTTATACTCGATCAGGGGACGTTGTTATACTCGGTTCAGGTGTCTTTGTTATACTCGTCCAGTGGGCTCTGTTATACTAGGATCAGGGGACTTTGTTACACTCGATCAGGGGACTTTGTGTTACTCGATCAGGGCCCTTTGTTATAATCGATCAGGGGACTTTATTATAATCGATCAGGGGACTTTGTTATGCTCGATCTGACGGCTTTGTTATACTGCGCCAGGAGACGTTGTTATACTCGATGAGGGGATATGTTATACTCGACCAGGGGAATTTGTTATAATCGATTAGGGGACTCTGTTATGCTCGATCTAGGGACTTTATTAAACTGGGCCAGGAGACGTTGTTATACTCGATCAAGGGATATGTTATACTCGATCAGGGGACTTTATTATTCTGGACCAGGGAACTTTTTTATACTTGACTGCTGGACTTTGTTATACTCGATGAGGGGCCTGTGTTATACTCGATCAGGGGACTTTGGTATACTCGATCAGGGGACTCTTTATACTCGACCAGAGGACTTTGTTATATACGATTAGGGAACTTTCTTATAATCGACCAGGGGACTTTTTTATACTTGACCAATGGACTTTGTTATACTCAATAAGGGGCCTTTGTTATACTCGATCAGGGGAGGTTGGTATACACGACCAGGGGACTTTGTTATACGCGATCAGGGGACTTTTTTATACTCGACCAGAGGACTTTGATATACTCGATCAGGGGATAGGTTATACTCGATCAGGGGACTTTGTTATACTCAACCAGAGGTCTTTGTTATACATAATCAGGGGACTTTGTTATACTCGATTAGGGGCCTTTCTTATACTCGATGAGGGGGCTTTGTTATACTAGACCAGAAGCCTTTGTTATACTCGATTAGGGAGTTGTTATGCTCGATAAGAGGAATTTGTTATACTCGATAAGGGGAAATTGTTTTACTCGATAAGGGGCCTTTTTTAGTCTCGAACAGGGGACTTTGTTATACTCGACCAGGGGTCTTTGTTATACTCGATTAGGCGGCTTTGTTATACTCGATTAGGGGACTTTCTTATACTCGATGAGGGGCCTTTGTTATACTCGATCAGGGGCCTTTGTTTACTAGAACAAGGGACTTTGTTATACTCGATTAGAGGTCTGTTTTGGACTCGATCAGGGGACTTTGGTATACTCGAGCAGGGGGCTTTGTTATACTCGATCAGGGGACTTTGTTATACTCGATCAGGAGTCTTTGTTATACTCGATCAAGGGACTTTGCTATACTCGACCAGGGGACTTTGTTATACTCGAGCAGGGGGCTTTGTTATACTCGATTAGGAGACTTTGTTATACTCGATCAGGAGACTTTGTTATACTCGATCAGGGGACTTTGCTATACTCGACCAGGGGACATTCTTATACTCGATCAGAGGACTTTGTTATACTTGACCGTGGAACTTTTTTATACTTGACCAATGGACTTTGTTATACTCGATGAGGGGCCTTTGTTATACTCGATGAGGGGACTTTGTTATACTCCATCAGGGGACTTTGTTATACTCGATGAGGGGACTTTTTTATACTCGACCAGAGGACTTTGTTATACTCAATCAGGGGATATGTTATACTTGATCAGTGGACTTTGTAATACTCAACCAGGGGCCTTTCTTATACTCGACCAGAGGACTTTGTTATACTCGATCAGGGGATATGTTATACTCGAACAGGGGACTTTGTTATACTCATCCAGAGTACTTTGTTATACTCGATGAGGGAACTTTGTTATACTCAATCAGGGGACTTCGTTATACTCGATTAGGGGCCTTTGTTATACTAGACCAGGGGACTTTGTTATACTCGATCAGGGGACATTGTTATACTCGACCAGGGGGCTTTTTTATTTTTGATCAGGGGACTTTGTCATACTCGATCAGTGGACATTACTATATTTGACCAATGGACTTTACTATACTCGATGAGGGGCCTTTGTTATACTCGATCAGGGGACTTTGTTATTCTGGACCAGGGGACTTTTTTATACTTGACTAATGGACTTTGTTATACTCGATGAGGGGCCTGTGTTATACTCGATCAGGGGACTTTGTTATACTCGATCAGGGGACTTTTTTATACTCGACCAGAGGACTTTGTTATATACGATTAGGGGACTTTCTTATAATCGACCAGGGGACTTTTATATACTTGACCAATGGACTTTGTTATACTCAATGAGGGCCCTTTTTTATACTCGATCAGGGGAATTTGTTATAATCGATTAGGGGCCTCTGTTATTCTCGATCTAGGGACTTTGTTAAACTGGGCCAGGAGACGTTGTTATACTCGATCAAGGGATATGTTATACTCGATCAGGGGACTTTGTTATTCTGGACCAGGGGACTTTTTTATACTTGACTAATGGACTTTGTTATACTCGATGAGGGGCCTGTGTTATACTCGATCAGGGGACTTTGTTATACTCGATCAGGGGACTTTTTTATACTCGACCAGAGGACTTTGTTATATACGATTAGGGGACTTTCTTATAATCGACCAGGGGACTTTTTTATACTTGACCAATGGACTTTGTTATACTCAATGAGGGGCCTTTGTTATACTCGATCAGGGGAGTTTGGTATACACGACCAGGGGACTTTGTTATACGCGATCAGGGGACTTTTTTATACTCGACCAGAGGACTTTGTTATACTCGATCAGGGGATATGTTATACTCGATCAGGGGACTTTGTTATACTCAACCAGAGGACTTTGTTATACTTAATCAGGGGACTTTGTTATACTCGATTAGGGGCCTTTCTTATACTCGATTAGGGAGTTGTTATACTCGATAAGAGGAATTTGTTGTACTCGATAAGGGGAATTTGTTTTACTCGATAAGGGGACTTTTTTAGACTGGAACAGGGGACTTTGTTATACTCGACCAGGGGTCTTTGTTATACTCGATCAGCGGACTTTGTTATACTCGACCAGAGGCCTTTGTTATACTCGATCAGGGGACTTTGTTATACTCGATAAGGGGACTTTGTTATACTCGATAAGGGGAATTTGTTATACTCGATAAGGGGAGTTAATGTTAGACTCGAACAGGGGACTTTGTTATACTCGACCAGGGGACTTTGTTATACTCCACCAGGGACTTTGTTATACTCGATCAGGGGATATGTTATACTCGATCAGGGGACGTTGTTATACTCGGTTCAGGTGTCTTTGTTATACTCGTCCAGTGGGCTCTGTTATACTAGGATCAGGGGACTTTGTTACACTCGATCAGGGGACTTTGTCTTACTCGATCAGGGCCCTTTGTTATAATCGATCAGGGGACTTTATTATAATCGATCAGGGGACTTTGTTATGCTCGATCTGACGGCTTTGTTATACTGCGCCAGGAGACGTTGTTATACTCGATGAGGGGATATGTTATACTCGATCAGGGGACTTTGTTATACTGGACCAGGGGACGTTGTTATACTCGATGAGGGGATATGTTATACTCGATCAGGGGACTTTGTTATACTGGGCCAGGAGACTTTGTTATACTCGATGAGGGGATATGTTATGCTCGATCAGGGGACTTTGTTATACTGGACCAGGGGGCTTTGTTATACTCGATCAGGGGACTTTGTTATATTCGATCAGGGGAATTTGTTATACTCGTCCAGGGGGCTTTGTTATACTAGGATCAGGGGACTTTGTTATACTCGGTTAGAAAACTTTGTTTTACTCGACCAGGGGACTTTGTTATACTCCACCAGGGACTTTCTTATACTCGATCAGGGGATATGTTATACGCGATCAGGGGACTTTGTTATAATCGATCAGGGGACGTTGTTATGCTCAATCTGGGGACTTTGTTATTCTGGGCCTGGAGACTTTGTTATACTCGATCAGGGGATTTGTTCTACTCGATTAGGGGACTTTGTTATACTGGACCAAGGGGCTTTGTTATACTCGATCAGGGGATTTTGTTATACTCGATCAGGGGACTTGTTATACTCGTCTAGGGGGCTTTTTTATACTCGATTAGGGAACTTTGTTATACTAGAACAGGGGACTTTTTTATACTCGACCAGAGGACTTTGTTATACTCGATCAGGGGATATGTTATACTCGATCAGGGGACTTTGTTATACTCAATCAGGGGACTTTGTTATACTTGATTAGGGGACTTTGTTATATTCGATCAAAGGACTTTGTTATACTTAATCAGAGGACTTTGTTATACTCGACCAGGGGCCTTTGTTATACTCGATTAGAAAACTTTGTTACACTCGACCAGGGGACTTTGTTATACTCCACCAGGGACTTTGTTATACTCTATCAGGGGATATGTTATACTCGATCAGGGTACTTTGTTATACTAGGTTCAGGGGACTTTGTTATACTCGTCCAGCGGGCTTTGATATACTAGGATCAGAGGACTTTGTTATGCTCGATCACGGGACTTTGTCTTACTCGATCAGGGCCCTTTTTTATACTCGACCAGGGGAATTTGTTATAATCGATTTGGGGACTCTGTTATGCTCGATCTAGGGACTTTATTAAACTGGGCCAGGAGACGTTGTTATACTCGATCAAGGGATATGTTATACTCGATCAGGGGACTTTATTATTCTGGACCAGGGGACTTTTTTATACTTGACTAAAGGACTTTGTTATACTCGATGAGGGGCCTGTGTTATACTCGATCAGGGGACTTTGGTATACTCGATCAGGGGACTTTTTATACTCGACCAGAGGACTTTGTTATATACGATTAGGGAACTTTCTTATAATCGACCAGGGGACTTTTTTATACTTGACCAATGGACTTTGTTATACTCAATAAGGGGCCTTTGTTATACTCGATCAGGGGAGTTTGGTATACACGACCAGGGGACTTTGTTATACGCGATCAGGGGACTTTTTTATACTCGACCAGAGGACTTTGATATACTCGATCAGGGGATATGTTATACTCGATCAGGGGACTTTGTTATACTCAACCAGAGGTCTTTGTTATACTTAATCAGGGGACTTTGTTATACTCGATTAGGGGCCTTTCTTATACTCGATGAGGGGGCTTTGTTATACTAGACCAGAAGCCTTTGTTATACTCGATTAGGGAGTTGTTATACTCGATAAGAGGAATTTGTTATACTCGATAAGGGGAATTTGTTTTACTCGATAAGGGGACTTTTTTAGACTCGAACAGGGGACTTTGTTATACTCGACCAGGGGTCTAAGTTATACTCGATTAGGCGGCTTTGTTATACTCGATTAGGGGACTTTCTTATACTCGATGAGGGGCCTTTGTTATACTCGATCAGGGGCCTTTGTTTACTAGAACAAGGGACTTTGTTATACACGATTAGAGGTCTGTTTTGGACTCGATCAGGGGACTTTGGTATACTCGAGCAGGAGGCTTTGTTATACTCGATCAAGGGACTTTGCTATACTCGACCAGGGGACTTTGTTATACTCGAGCAGGGGGCTTTGTTATACTCGATTAGGAGACTTTGTTATACTTGATCAGGAGACTTTGTTATACTCGATCAGGGGACTTTGCGATACTCAACCAGGGGACATTCTTATACTCGATCAGCGGACTTTGTTATACTTGACCGTGGAACTTTTTTATACTTGATCAATGGACTTTGTTATACTCGATGAGGGGCCTTTGTTATACTCGATGAGGGGACTTTGTTATACTCCATCAGGGGACTTTGTTATACTCGATGAGGGGACTTTTTTATACTCGACCAGAGGACTTTGTTATACTCAATCAGGGGATATGTTATACTTGATCAGTGGACTTTGTAATACTCAACCAGGGGCCTTTCTTATACTCGACCAGAGGACTTTGTTATACTCGATCAGGGGATATGTTATACTCGAACAGGGGACTTTGTTATACTCATCCAGAGTACTTTGTTATACTCGATGAGTGGACTTTGTTATACTCAATCAGGGGACTTCGTTATACTCGATTAGGTGCCTTTGTTATACAAGACCAGGGGACTTTGTTATACTCGATCAGGGGACATTGTTATACTCGACCAGGGGGCTTTTTTATTCTTGATCAGGGGACTTTGTCATACTCGATCAGTGGACATTACTATATTTGACCAGTGGACTTTGCTATACTCGATGAGGGGCCTTTGTTATACTCGATCAGGGGACTTTGTTATTCTGGACCAGGGGACTTTTTTATACTTGACTAAAGGACTTTGTTATACTTGACTAAAGGACTTTGTTATACTCGATGAGGGGCCTGTGTTATACTCGATCAGGGGACTTTTTTATACTCGACCAGAGGACTTTGTTATATACGATTAGGGGACTTTCTTATAATCGACCAGGGGACTTTTTTATACTTGACCAATGGACTTTGTTATACTCAATGAGGGCCCTTTTTTATACTCGATCAGGGGAATTTGTTATAATCGATTAGGGGCCTCTGTTATGCTCGATCTAGGGACTTTGTTAAACTGGGCCAGGAGACGTTGTTATACTCGATCAAGGGATATGTTATACTCGATCAGGGGACTTTGTTATTCTGGACCAGGGGACTTTTTTATACTTGACTAATGGACTTTGTTATACTCGATGAGGGGCCTTTGTTATACTCGATATAGGGCACTTTTTTATACGTGACCAGAGGACTTTGTTATATTCGATTTGGGGACTTTGTTATATTCGATTTGGGGACTTTGTTATAATCGACCAGGGGACTTTTTTATACTTGACCAATGGACTTTGTTATACTCAATGAGGGGCCTTTGTTATACTCGATCAGGGGAATCTGTTATACACGACCAGGGGACTTTGTTATACGCGATCAGGAGACTTTTTTATACTCGACCAGAGGACTTTGTTATACTCGATCAGGGGATATGTTATACTCGATCAGGGGACTTTGTTATACTCAACCAGACGACTTTGTTATACTTAATCAGGGGACTTTGTTATACTCGGTTCGAGGTGTCTTTGTTATACCCGTCCATTGGGTTTTGTTATACTAGGATCAGGGGACTATTTTATACTCGATCAGGGGACTATGTCTTACTCGATCAGGGCCCTTTGTTATACTCGACCAGGGGACTTTGTGATAATCGATCAGGGGACTTTGTTATGCTCGATCTGAGGACTTTGTTATACTGCGCCAGGAGACGTTGTTATACTCGATGAGTGGATATGTTATGCTCGATCTGGGGACTTTGTTAAACTGGGCCAGGATACTTTGTTATACTCGATGAGGGGATATGTTATACTCGATCAGGGGACTTTTTTATACTGGGCCAGTAGACTTTGTTATACTCGATGAGGGGATATGTTATGCTCGATCAGGGGACTTTGTTATACTGGACCAGGGGGCTTTGTTATACTCGATCAGGGGACTTTGTTATATTCGATCAGGGGAATTTGTTATACTCGTCCAGGGGGCTTTGTTATACTAGGATCAGGGGACTTTGTTATACTCGGTTAGAAAACTTTATTTTACTCGACCAGGGGACTTTGTTAAACTCCACCAGGGACTTTCTTATACTCGATCAGGGGATATGTTATACGCGATCAGGGGACTTTGTTATAATCGATCAAGGGACGTTGTTATGCTCAATCTGGGGACTTTGTTATTCTGGGCCTGGAGACTTTGTTATACTCGATCAGGGGATTTGTTCTACTCGATTAGGGGACTTTGTTATACTGGACCAGGGGGCTTTGTTATACTCGATCAGGGGATTTTGTTATACTCGATCAGGGGACTTAATATACTCGTCTAGGGGGCTTTTTTATACTCGATTAGGGGACTTTGTTATACTAGAACAGGGGACTTTGTTATACTCGACCAGAGGACTTTGTTATACTCGATCAGGGGATATGTTATACTCGATCAGGGGACTTTGTTATATACTCAATCAGGGGACTTTGTTATACTTGATTAGCGGACTTTGTTATACTCGATCAAAGGACTTTGTTATATAATCAGAGGACTTTGTTATATACTCGACCAGGGGCACTGTTATACTCGGAGATTAGAAAACTTTGTTGTTACACACTCGACCAGGGGACTTTGTTATACTCCACCAGGGACTTTGTTATACTCTATCAGGGGATATGTTATACTCGATCAGGGTACTTTGTTATACTAGGTTCAGGGGACTTTGTTATACTCGTCCAGCGGGCTTTGGTATACTAGGATCAGGGGACTTTGTTATGCTCGATCAGGGGACTTTGTCTTACTCGATCAGGGCCCTTTTTTATACCCGACCAGGGGAATTTGTTATAATCGATTAGGGGACTCTGTTATGCTCGATCTAGGGACTTTATTAAACTGGGCCAGGAGACGTTGTTATACTCGATCAAGGGATATGTTATACTCGATCAGGGGTCTTTATTATTCTGGACCAGGGGACTTTTTTATACTTGACTGCTGGACTTTGTTATACTCGATGAGGGGCCTGTGTTATACTCGATCAGGGGACTTTGGTATACTCGACTTTTTATACTCGACCAGAGGACTTTGTTATATACGATTAGCGAACTTTCTTATAATCGACCAGGGGACTTTTTTATACTTGACCAATGGACTTTGTTATACTCAATAAGGGGCCTTTGTTATACTCGATCAGGGGAGTTTGGTATACACGACCAGGGGACTTTGTTATACGCGATCAGGGGACTTTTTTATACTCGACCAGAGGACTTTGATATACTCGATCAGGGGATATGTTATACTCGATCAGGGGACTTTGTTATACTCAACCAGAGGACTTTGTTATACTTAATCAGGGGGACTTTGTTATACTCGATTAGGGGCCTTTCTTATGGTCGATGAGGGGGCTTTGTTATACTAGACCAGAAGCCTTTGTTATACTCGATAAGGGGAATTTGTTTTACTCGATAAGGGGACTTTTTTAGACTCGAACAGGGGACTTTGTTATACTCGACCAGGGGTCTTTGTTATACTCGATTAGGCGGCTTTGTTATACTCGATTAGGGGACTTTCTTCTACTCGATCAGGGGCCTTTGTTTACTAGAACAAGGGACTTTGTTATACTCGATTAGAGGTCTGTTTTGGACTCGATCAGGGGACTTTGGTATACTCGAGCAGGGGGCTTTGTTATACTCGATCAGGGGACTTTGTTATACTCGATCAGGAGGCTTTGTTATACTCAATCAAGGGACTTTGCTATACTCGACCAGGGGACTTTGTTATACTCGAGCAGGGGGCTTTGTTATACTCGATTAGGGGACTTTGTTATACACGATCAGGAGACTTTGTTATACTCGATCAGGGGACTTTGCTATACTCGACCAGGGGACATTCTTATACTCGATCAGGGGACTTTGTTATACTCGACCGTGGAACTTTTTTATACTTGACCAATGGACTTTGTTATACTCGATGAGGGGCCTTTGTTATACTTGATCAGTGGACTTTGTAATACTCAACCAGGGGACTTTGTTATACTCGATCAGGTGACTTTGTTATACTCGATCAGGGGACTTTGTTATACTCGATTAGGGGCCTTTCTTATACTCGACCAGAGGAATTTGTTATACTCGATCAGGGGATATGTTATGCTCGATTAGGGGCCTTTCTTATACTCGATTAGGGAGTTGTTATACTCGATCAGGGGACTTTGTTATACTCATCCAGAGTACTTTGTTATACTCGATGAGGGGACTTTGTTATACTCAATCAGGGGACTTCATTATACTCGATTAGGGGCCTTTGTTATACTAGACCAGGGGACTTTGTTATACTCGATCAGGGGACATTGTTATACTCGACCAGGGGGCTTTTTTATTCTTGATCAGGGGACTTTGTCATACTCGATCAGTGGACATTACTATATTTGACCAATGGACTTTGCTAAACTCGATGAGGGGCCTTTGTTATACTCGATCAGGGGACTTTGTTATTCTGGACCAGGGGACTTTTTTATACTTGACTAATGGACTTTGTTATACTCGATGAGAGGCCTGTGTTATACTCGATCAGGGGACTTTTTTATACTCGACCAGAGGACTTTGTTATATACGATTAGGGGACTTTCTTATAATCGACCAGGGGACTTTTTTATACTTGACCAATGGACTTTGTTATACTAAATGAGGGCCCATTTTTATACTCGATCAGGGGAATATGTTATAATCGATTAGGGGCCTCTGTTATGCTCGATCTAGGGACTTTGTTAAACTGGGCCAGGAGACGTTGTTATACTCGATCAAGGGATATGTTATACTCGATCAGGGGACTTTGTTATTCTGGACCAGGGGACTTTTTTATACTTGACTAATGGACTTTGTTATACTCGATGAGGGGCCTGTGTTATACTCGATCAGGGGACTTTGTTATACTCGATCAGGGGACTTTTTTATACTCGACCAGAGGACTTTGTTATATACGATTAGGGGACTTTCTTATAATCGACCAGGGGACTTTTTTATACTTGACCAATGGACTTTGTTATACTCAATGAGGGGCCTTTGTTATACTCGATCAGGGGAGTTTGGTATACACGACCAGGGGACTTTGTTATACGCGTTCAGGGGACTTTTTTATACTCGACCAGAGGACTTTGTTATACTCGATCAGGGGATATGTTATACTCGATCAGGGGACTTTGTTATACTCAACCAGAGGACTTTGTTATACTTAATCAGGGGACTTTGTTATACTCGGTTCAGGTGTCTTTGTTATACTCGTCCAGTGGGCTCTGTTATACTAGGATCAGGGGACTTTGTTAAACTCGATCAGGGGACTTTGTCTTACTCGATCAGGGCCATTTGTTATAATCGATCAGGGGACTTTATTATAATCGATCAGGGGACTTTGTTATGCTCGATCTGACGGCTTTGTTATACTGCGCCAGGAGACGTTGTTATACTCGATGAGGGGATATGTTATACTCGATCAGGGGACTTTGTTATACTGGACCAGGGGACGTTGTTATACTCGATGAGGGGATATGTTATACTCGATCAGGGGACTTTGTTATACTGGGCCAGGAGACTTTGTTATACTCGATGAGGGGAAATGTTATGCTCGATCAGGGGACTTTGTTATACTGGACCAGGGGGCTTTGTTATACTCGATCAGGGGACTTTGTTATATTCGATCAGGGGAATTTGTTATACTCGTCCAGGGGGCTTTGTTATACTAGGATCAGGGGACTTTGTTATACTCGGTTAGAAAACTTTGTTTTACTCGACCAGGGGACTTTGTTATACTCCACCAGGGACTTTCTTATACTCGATCAGGGGATATGTTATACGCGATCAGGGGACTTTGTTATAATCGATCAGGGGACGTTGTTATGCTCAATCTGGGGACTTTGTTATTCTGGGCCTGGAGACTTTGTTATACTCGATCAGGGGATTTGTTCTACTCGATTAGGGGACTTTGTTATACTGGACCAAGGGGCTTTGTTATACTCGATCAGGGGATTTTGTTATACTCGATCAGGGGACTTGTTATACTCGTCTAGGGGGCTTTTTTATACTCGATTAGGGAACTTTGTTATACTAGAACAGGGGACTTTTTTATACTCGACCAGAGGACTTTGTTATACTCGATCAGGGGATATGTTATACTCGATCAGGGGACTTTGTTATACTCAATCAGGGGACTTTGTTATACTTGATTAGGGGACTTTGTTATATTCGATCAAAGGACTTTGTTATACTTAATCAGAGGACTTTGTTATACTCGACCAGGGGCCTTTGTTATACTCGATTAGAAAACTTTGTTACACTCGACCAGGGGACTTTGTTATACTCCACCAGGGACTTTGTTATACTCTATCAGGGGATATGTTATACTCGATCAGGGTACTTTGTTATACTAGGTTCAGGGGACTTTGTTATACTCGTCCAGCGGGCTTTGTTATACTAGGATCAGGGGACTTTGTTATGCTCGATCAGGGGACTTTGTCTGACTCGATCAGGGCCCTTTTTTATACTCGACCAGGGGAATTTGTTATAATCGATTAGGGGACTCTGTTATGCTCGATCTAGGGACTTTATTAAACTGGCCAGGAGACGTTGTTATACTCGATCAAGGGATATGTTATACTCGATCAGGGGACTTTATTATTCTGGACCAGGGGACTTTTTTATACTTGACTGCTGGACTTTGTTATACTCGATGAGGGGCCTGTGTTATACTCGATCAGAGGACTTTGGTATACTCGATCAGGGGACTTTTTATACTCAACCAGAGGACTTTGTTATATACGATTAGGGAACTTTTTTATAATCGACCAGGGGACTTTTTTATACTTGACCAATGGACTTTGTTATACTCAATAAGGGGCCTTTGTTATACTCGATCAGGGGAGTTTGGTATACACGACCAGGGGACTTTGTTATACGCGATCAGGGGACTTTTTTATACTCGACCAGAGGACTTTGATATACTCGATCAGGGGATATGTTATACTCGATCAGGGGACTTTGTTATACTCAACCAGAGGTCTTTGTTATACTTAATCAGGGGACTTTGTTATACTCGATTAGGGGCCTTTCTTATACTCGATGAGGGGGCTTTGTTATACTAGACCAGAAGCCTTTGTTATACTCGATTAGGGAGTTGTTAAACTCGATAAGAGGAATTTGTTATACTCGATAAGGGGAATTTGTTTTACTCGATAAGGGGACTTTTTTAGACTCGAACAGGGGACTTTGTTATACTCGACCAGGGGTCTTTGTTATACTCGATTAGGCGGCTTTGTTATACTCGAATAGGGGACTTTCTTATACTCGATGAGGGGCCTTTGTTATCCTCGATCAGGGGCCTTTGTTTACTAGAACAAGGGACTTTGTTATACTCGATTAGAGGTCTGTTTTGGACTCGATCAGGGGACTTTGCTATACTCGACCAGGGGACTTTGTTATACTCGAGCAGGGGGCTTTGTTATACTCGATTAGGGGACTTTGTTATACTCGATCAGGAGACTTTAGTAGGACGATCAGGGGACTTTGCTATACTCACTTAGGACATTCTTATACCTTTATCAGATAATTTTGGTTATACCTGACCGTGAACTTTATACTTGACCAATGGACTTTGTTATACTCGATGAGGGGCCTGTTATACTCATGATGAGGGACTTTTGTTATACTCCATCAGGGGACTTTGTTATACTCGATGAGGGGACTTTTTTATACTCGACCAGAGGACTTTGTTATACTCAATCAGGGGATATGTTATACTTGATCAGTGGACTTTGTAATACTCAACCAGGAGCCTTTCTTATACTCGACCAGAGGACTTTGTTATACTTGATCAGGGGATATGTTATACTCGAACAGGGGACTTTGTTATACTCATCCAGAGTACTTCTTTATACTCGATGAGGGGACTTTGTTATACTCAATCAGGACTTCTGATATACTGATTAGGGCCTTGTTATACCAGGACCAGGGACCTTTGTTATACCCGATGAGGGTTGTATTGTTATATTTCCGACCAGGGGGCTTTTATTCTGATCAGGGACCTCTTGTCATACTCAGATCAGTGGGATATTACTATATTTGGACCAATGGATTTCATATACTCGATGAGGGCCTTGTTATACTCCATCAGGGGACTTTGTTCTGGGACCAGACTTTTTATACTTGACTAATGGACTTTGTTATACTCGATGAGGGGCCTGTGTTATACTCGATCAGGGGACTTTGTTATACTCGATCAGGGGACTTTTTTATACTCGACCAGAGGACTTTGTTATATACGATTAGGGGACTTTCTTATAATCGACCAGGGGACTTTTTTATACTTGACCAATGGACTTTGTTATACTCACTTTGTTATACTCGATCAGGGGACTTTTTTATACTCGACCAGAGGACTTTGTTTTATACGATTAGGGGACTTTCTTATAATCGACCAGGGGACTTTTTTATACTTGAACAATGGACTTTGTTATACTCAATGAGGGGCCTTTGTTATACTCGATCAGGGGAGTTTGGTATACACGACCAGGGGACTTTGTTATACGCGATCAGGGGACTTTTTTATACTCGACCAGAGCACTTTGTTATACTCGATCAGGGGATATGTTATACTCGATCAGGGGACTTTGTTATACTCAACTAGAGGACTTTGTTATACTTAATCAGGGGACTTTGTTATACTCGATTAGGGGCCTTTCTTATACTCGATTAGGGAGTTGTTATACTCGATAAGAGGAATTTGTTGTACTCGATAAGGGGAATTTGTTTTACTCGATATGGGGACTTTTTTAGACTGGAACAGGGGACTTTGTTATACTCGACCAGGGGTCTTTGTTATACTCGATTAGGCGGCTTTGTTATACTCGATTAGGGGACTTTCTTATACTCGATGAGGGGCCTTTGTTATACTCGAGCAGGGGGCTTTGTTATACTCGATCAGGGGACTTTGTTATACTCGATCAGGAGGCTTAGTTATACTCGATCAGGGGACTTTGCTATACTCGACCAGGGGACTTTGTTATACTCGAGCAGGGGGCTTTGTTATACTCGATTAGGGGACTTTGTTATACTCCATCAGGAGACTTTGTTATACTCGATCAGGGGACTTTGCTATACTCGACCAGGGGACATTCTTATTCTCGATCAGGGGACTTTGTTATACTCGACCGTGGAACATTTTTATACATGACCAATGGACTTTGTTATACTCGATGAGGGGCCTTTGTTATACTCGATGAGGGGACTTTGTAATACTCCATCAGGGGACTTTGTTATACTCGATGAGGGGACTTTTTTATATTCGACCAGAGGACTTTGTTATACTCAATCAGGGGATATGTTATACTTGATCAGGGGACTTTGTAATAATCAACCAGGGGACTTTGTTATACTCGATCAGGTGACTTTGTTATACTCGATCAGGGGACTTTGTTATACTTGATTAGGGGCCTTTCTTATACTCGACCAAAGGACTTTGTTATACTCGATCAGGGGATATGTTATACTCGATCAGGGGACTTTGTTATACTCATCCAGAGTACTTTGTTATACTCGATGAGGACTTTGTTATACTCCATCAGACTTCGTCATACCTGATTAGGAGACTTTGTTATACTAGACCAGGGGAATTTTTTATAGTTGATCAGGGGACTTTCTCATACTTGACCAGAGGCCATTGTTATACTCGATCGGGGGACTTTGTTATACTCGATGAGTGAACTTTCCTATATTTGACCATAGGACTTTGCTATACTCGATGAGGAGCCTTTGTTATACTCGATCAGGGGACTTTGTTATACTCGACCAGGGACTTTTGTTATATCTCGATCACGGACTTTGTTTTACCTGACTTGTTATACTCGACCAGAGGACTTTGTTATACTCGATCAGGGGATATGTTATACTCGATCAGGGGACTTTGTTATACTCGATCAGGGGACTTTGTTTTACTTGATTAGGGGACTTTTTTATACTCTATCAAAGGAATTTGTTATACTTGATTAGAGGACTTTGTTATACTCGACCAGGCGCCTTTGTTATACTCGATTAAAAATTTTGTTATACTCGACCAGGGGACTTTGTTATACTCCACCAGGGACTCTGTTATACTCGATCAGGGGATATGTTATACTCGATCAGGGGACTTTGTTATACTCGTCCAGGGTCTTTGTTATACTAGGATCAGGGGACTTTGTTATGCTTGATAAGGGGACTTTGTTTTACTCGATCAGGGCCCTTTGTTAAACTCGACCAGGGGGCTTTGTTATAATCGATTAGGGGACTTTGTTAGGCTCGATCTGGGGACTTTGTTAAACTGGGTCACGTGACGTTGTTATACTCGATCAGGGGACTTTTGTTATACTCGATGAGCGGACTTTGTTATACTCGACCAGAGGCCTTTTTTATACTCGATCAGGGGACTTTGTTATACTCGATAAGGGGACTTTGTTATATTCGATAAGGGGAAAATATTATAGTCGATAAGGGGACTTAATGTTACTCTCGAACAGTGGACTTTGTTATACTCGACCAGGGGACTTTGTTATACTCGATTAGGCGGCTTTGTTATAATCGATCAGGGGACTTTGTTATACTCGATGAGGGGCCTTTGTTATACTCGACCAGAGGCCTTTGTTATACTCGATCAGGGGACTTTGTTATACTCGATAAGGGGACTTTGTTATACTCGATTAGGGGAATATGTTATACTGGATAAGGGGACTTAATGTTAGACTCGAACAGGGGACTTTGTTATACTAGATCAGGGAACTTTGTTATTCTCGATTAGGGGCCTTTTTTATAATCGGATTAGGAATATATTATGCTGGATAAAGGGACTTTAATGTTGGGACTCGAACAGGGACTTGTTATACTTTAAGATCAGGAACTTTGTTATACTCTGGATTAGGGCCTTTTTTTTAGACTCGATGAGGGTCTTTATACTGATCAGGAGACTTTGTTATACTCGATCAGGGGAGTTTGGTATACACGACCAGGGGACTTTGTTATACGCGATCAGGGGACTTTTTTATACTCGACCAGAGGACTTTGTTATACTCGATCAGGGGATATGTTATTCTCGATCAGGGGACTTTGTTATACTCAACCAGAGGACTTTGTTATATTTAATCAGGGGACTTTGTTATACTCGATTAGGGGCCTTTCTTATACTCGATTAGGGAGTTGTTATACTCGATAAGAGGAATTTGTTGTACTCGATAAGGGGAATTTGTTTTACTCGATAAGGGGACTTTTTTAGACTGGAACAGGGGACTTTGTTATACTCGACCAGGGGTCTTTGTTATACTCGATTAGGTGGCTTTGTTATACTCGATTAGGGGACTTTCTTATACTCGATGAGGGGCCTTTGTTATACTCGATCAGGGGCCTTTGTTTACTAGAACAAGGGACTTTGTTATACTCGATTAGAGGTCTGTTTTAGACTCGATCAGGGGACTTTGTTATACTCGAGCAGGGAGCTTTGTTATACTCGATCAGGGGACTTTGTTATACTCGATCAGGAGGCTTTGTTATACTCGATCAGGGGACTTTGCTATACTCGACCAGGGGACTTTGTTATACTCGAGCAGGGGGCTTTGTTATACTCGATTAGGGGACTTTGTTATATTCCATCAGGAGACTTTGTTATACTCGATCAGGGGACTTTGCTATACTCGACCAGGGGACATTCTTATACTCGATCAGGGGACTTTGTTATACTCGACCGTGGAACTTTTTTATACTTGACCAATGGAATTTGTTATACTCGATGAGGGGCCTTTGTTATACTCGATGAGGGGACTTTGTAATACTCCATCAGGGGACTTTGTTATACTCGATGAGGGGACTTTTATATACTCGACCAGAGGACTTTGTTATACTCAATCAGGGGATATGTTATACTTGATCAGGGGACTTTGTAATAATCAACCAGGGGACTTTGTTATACTCGATCAGGTGACTTTGTTATACTCGATTAGGGGCCTTTCTTATACTCGACCAAAGGACTTTGTTATACTCGATCAGGGGATATGTTATACTCGATCAGGGGACTTTGTTATACTCATCCAGAGTACTTTGTTATACTCGATGAGGGGACTTTGTTATACTCAATCAGGGGACTTCGTTATACTCGATTAGGGGCCTTTGTTATACTAGACCAGGGACTTTGTTATACTCGATCAGGGGACTTTGTTATACTCGACCAGGGGGCTTTTTTATTCTTGATCAGGGGACTTTGTCATACTCGATCAGTGGACATTACTATATTTGACCAATGAACTTTGCTATACTCGATGAGGGGCCTTTGTTATACTCGATCAGGGGACTTTGTTATACTCGACCAGGGGACTTTGTTATACTCGATGAGGGGACTTTGTTATACTCGACCAGAGGACTTTGTTGTATTCGATCAGGGGATATGTTATACTCGATCAGGGGACTTTGTTATACTCGATCAGGGGACTTTGTTTTACTTGATTAGGGGACTTTTTTATACTCGATCAAAGGAATTTGTTATACTTGATTGGAGGACTTTGTTATACTCGACCAGGCGCCTTTGTTATACTCGATTAAAAAATTTGTTATACTCGACCAGGGGACTTTGTTATACTCCACCAGGGACTCTGTTATACTCGATCAGGGGATATGTTATACTCGATCAGGGGACTTTGTTATACTCGTCCAGGGTCTTTGTTATACTAGGATCAGGGGACTTTGTTATGCTTGATCAGGGGACTTTGTTTTACTCGATCAGGGCCCTTTGTTAAACTCGACCAGGGGACTTTGTTATAATCGATTAGGGGACTTTGTTAGGCTCGATCTGGGGACTTTGTTAAACTGGGTCACGTGACGTTGTTATACTCGATCAGGGGACTTTTGTTATACTCGATGAGCGGACTTTGTTATACTCGACCAGAGGCCTTTTTTATACTCGATCAGGGGACTTTGTTATACTCGATAAGGGGACTTTGTTATATTCGATAAGGGGAAAATATTATAGTCGATAAGGGGACTTAATGTTACTCTCGAACAGTGGACTTTGTTATACTCGACCAGGGGACTTTGTTATACTCGATTAGGCGGCTTTGTTATAATCGATCAGGGGACTTTGTTATACTCGATGAGGGGCCTTTGTTATACTCGACCAGAGGCCTTTCTTATACTCGATCAGGGGACTTTGTTATACTCGATAAGGGGACTTTGTTATACTCGATTAGGGGAATATGTTATACTGGATAAGGGGACTTAATGTTAGACTCGAACAGGGGACTTTGTTATACTCGACCAAGGGACTTTGTTATACTCGATAAGGCGGCTTTGTTATAATCGATTAGGGGAATATATTATACTGGATAAGGGGACTTAATGTTAGACTCGAACAGGGGACTTTGTTATACTAGATCAGGGAACTTTGTTATACTCGATTAGGGGCCTTTTTTAGACTCGATGAGGGTCTTTGTTATACTCGATAAGGAGACTTTGTTATACTCCATCAGGGGACTTACTTATACTCGAGCAGGGGGCTTTGTTATACTCGATCAGGGGACTTTGTTATACTCGATCAGGAGGATTTGTTATACTTGATGAGGGGACTTGCTATACTCGACCAGGAGACTTTGTTATGCACGATCAGGGGACTTTGTTATACTCGACCAGGAGTCTTTGTTATACTCCACCAGGGGACTTTTTGATACTTGATCAGGAGACTTTGTCATACTTGAGCAGAGGCCATTGTTATACTCGATTGGGGGACTTTGTTATACTCGATCAGAGTACTTTGATATACTAGACCAGGTGACTTTGTTATACTCGATCAGGGGAGTTTGTTAAACTGGGCCAGGAGACGTTGTTATACTCGATCAGAGGATATGTTATACTCGATTAGGGGACTTTGTTATACTGGACCAGGGGACTTTGTTATACTCGATCAGGGGACTTTTTTATACTCGATCAGGGAATTTTGTTATACTCATCCAGGGAGCTCTGTTATACTCGATCAGGGCTCTTTGCTCTACCCGATTAGGGGACTTTGTTATACTCGATCAGGGGACTTTTGTTACACTCGATCAGGGGACTTTGTTATACTCGCCATGGGCTTTTGTTATGCTCGATTAGAGGACTTTGTAATACTCGATAAGGGGACTTTGTTATACTCGATAAGGGGAATGTGTTATACTCGATAAGTTGACTTTGTTAGACTCGAATAGGGGACTTTGTTATACTCGACCAGGGGACTTTGTTATACCCGATTAGGCGGCTTTGTTATACTCAATCAGGGGATTTTGTTATACTCGATGAGGGGCCTTTGTTATACTCGATCAGGGGCCTTTGTTATACTAGATCAGGGGACATTGTTATACTCAACCAGAGGACTTTGTTATACTCAATCAGGGGACTTTGTTATACTCAATCAGGGGACTTTGTTATAATCGATTAGGGGCCTTTGTTATACTCGATGAGGGGGCTTTGTTTTACTCGACCAGGGGACTTTGCTATACTCGACCATGGGACTTTGTTATACCCGATCAGGGGACTTTGTTATACTCGACTAGGCGACTTTTTCATACTTGATCAGGGGACTTTGTCATACTCGATCAGTGGACTTTCCTATATTTGACCAATGGACTTTGCTATACTCGATGAGGGGCCTTTGTTATACTCGATCAGGGACTTTGTTATACTCGACCAGGGGACTTTGTTATATACTCGATCAATGGAGTTTGTTATACTCGACCAGAGGACTTTGTTATACTCGATCAGGGGATATGTTATACTCGATCAGGGGACTTTGTTATACTCGATCAGGGGACTTTGTTATACTTGATTAGGGGACTTTGTTATACTCGATCAAAGGACTTTGTTATACTTGATCAGAGGACTTTGTTATACTCGACCAGGGGCCTTTGTTATACTCGATTAGAAAATTTTCTTATACTCGACCAGGGGCCTTTGTTATACTCGATTAGAATACTTTGTTATACTCGACCAGGGACTTTGTTATACTCCACCATGGACTTTGTTATACTCGATCAGGGGATATGTTATACTCGATCAGGGGACTTTCTTATACTCGGTTCAGGTGTCTTTGTTATACTCGTCCATTGGGCTTTGTTATACTAGCATCAGGGGACTTTGTTATACTCGATTAGGGGACTTTTTCTTACTTGATCAGGGCCCTTTGTTATAATCGACCAGGGGACTTTACTATAATCGATCAGGGGACTTTGTTATGCTCGATCTGAGGACTTTCTTATACTGCGCCAGGAGACGTTGTTATACTCGATGAAGGGATATGTTATACTCGATCAGAGGACTTTGTTATACTGGACCAGGGGACTTTGTTATACTCGATCAGGGGACTTTGTTATACTCGATCAGGTTACTTTGTTATTCTCGACCAGGGGACTTTGTTATACTCGACCAGAGGCCTTTGTTATACTCGGTCAGGGGACTTT
>NW_024712645.1:0-8377 GCF_018991925.1 Homarus americanus
TAATACAGATCCCTGGGGAACTCCGCTTTTGACCACACCCCAGTCTGACTTTAATCCATTTATGCTGACTCTTTGTTTCCTACCAGTTAACCATGACCTAATCCATTTTAATACTGATCCACCTATTCCATGTGCTTCTACCTTCCTTATCAATCTCTCATGAGGGACTCTATCGAATGCTTTACTGAAATCTAAATAAATTATATCATATGACTTATCATTATCTACTGCTTCATATACTTCTGAGAAAAAGCTAAGCAAATTTGGCAGAACAAAACGTCCCTGGGTGAACCCGTGCGCAAGAATAGACCAATTTAGATGTTTCAAGGTGGCTTCTGATTTTATGTAATAATTGACTGTAACACTATGATTGACGTGAGACTAATGGGACAGTAATTTGATGCTATTGATTTATCACCCTTTTTGAAAATCGGAACTACATTTGCAAGTTTCCAAGCTTCTGGCACTAGGCCCGATTCTAATGGCTTATTAAATAAAACTGCTAATGGATTACTCAACTCATCTCTACATTCTTTTAATATTCTAGCATATACCTCGTCTGGACCAGGCGATTTATGAGGCTTCAGTTTGTTAATTACTTTAAGCACATCGTTACTAGTAATATTGATATTCATCAACATATTTTCTATACTGTCGTTATATACCTTATGAACTTCTGGAAACTGTGCTAGGTTTTCATTTGTGAATACGGAGCGAAAATGACTATTTAACGTACTACACATTTCTAATTCATCATCAGTCATTTCTCCTGTCGTAGTTTTAAGGGGACCTATTGTATCTCTAACCTTTGATTTATACAGTTGATAAAAAGCTTTGGGGGTATATTTCGATTCGTTTGCTACCTTGATTTCATAATTTCTCTTTGCTTTCCTAATTTCTGTTTATACCTGTCTTGTTAGGTTCTGATAGTAACCAAGTAAGTGATTTTCGCCTTTCTTAACTTTTCTATATACTCCTTTCTTTTTCCCTAGAAGATCTAAGAGTCTATTATTCATCAATTTTGGTTGGTTCCGTATCGATCTGAATTTTCTTTTAGGGATGTGTTTATTTTTGGCATTATTGATTGTCGCAATAAATTGTTCATAAGTAGCTGCTAAATTAAATTCGGGGTTATCCCGTCCTAAGTTGACAGTTTCCGGAGGTGTGGGGGGGATTAATCTTTTGACCATAGGGTCATCCCTTAGGTCTCTCCTTATGCTACCGTAATTAGCATTCCTAAAATCCGGGATCAAGGCCGAATTTTCCTTCTTCCTGCCATCCCATATTATGTTAAAATATATGGCTTTATGATCACTGTTTCCTAGTTCGTCTCCAATCCCAACATCTTTTACTAGATTTTCATTATTACTGAAAACTAAATCGAGGATATTATTTCCTCTAGTGGGCAAGTTTATAAATTTATATATAAAACTATCCTGTACTACTTCTATAAAATCTTCAGATTCATTATCGCTAAGTTGATTTTTTCAATCTATGCCTGAAAAGTTGAAATCGCCTAGAATACATACATAGTTTCTATCAGATGCCTTCTTTATTTCCTCCCATAGCAATTTACCATCGTTCCTACTCAAATTAGGTAGTCTATATATAACACCAATGACTACGGATTCACTGCCCTCACCAATCTCTACCCAAATACTTTCATTGTCGCTATTTGTTTTAATGTTTGATTTATTGCAGCCTTTTAATGACACCCTGATATACACTGCTACACCGCCACCTCTCCTTCCTACTCTGTCATATTTAAATAGGTTATATCCTGGAATATGAAATTCTGCTACAAAATGCTTGCTGTTTGAATTTATCCATGTTTCCGTTATTGCAATTATATCTATGTTCTCTTTACTAACAATGGCCCTGAGCTGGTCCATTTTGTTACACAGGCTTCTACTATTAGTATAATAAACACTCAATATATTTCTTCCGTTTCTATCTGTTTTACATTTATTACTTTGATGTTTGTTATTATGACTAACTATATTTTCAGCATTATCTACTTTTGTTTCACTACTTCCCAGGACCTGCTTGTTTTTTGACTCCCATTTTCCCCGACCCCTCTCTACTGGCGAAACCCCCCCTTCGGAGTGACAATTTCACGCTCCAGGGATGCAGACAACGTCTTTACCCCCTCACGAGACAAGTGTACTCCGTCGCGACAGTACAGGTAGTCGTTGCCATAAAATCGTTGCCCGTCATCAATGAATGCCCAACCATTGTTTGCACAATGTTTTTCCAGTCGGCAATTAATAGCAATTGCCCTGGACAGCCATTCGCGACCAACCCCTCTTCTAGGCAAGACACCACATACTATCGGGACCCCTCCCCTATCTCTAATCTTCCCCAGCGCCTCCTCTTGAAAAGTTCCTCACTCCTAACCTTACTTATGTCGTTTCCCCCCACACTAAGACACACTACTGGATTGGTACCCTCCCCTGACAAAACTCTGTCTAACCTCTCGGCTACATGCCCTATCCCAGCCCCAGGAAAACATACCCTAGTCCTACGTTTCCTATCTCTCGCACAAAAGCCCGATCCATAAACCTCACCTGGCTGAAGATTGTGAAGTGAGATGCAGTGAAGATTGTGAAGCGAGATGTAGTGAAGATTGTGAAATAAGATTATAAAGTAAACTGTAGTAATTGAGGTTAAACGAACGCCGGTTATTCTGTAGTGTATCCGTGTCTTGTTAACGTGGAACCAACATGGCGGTGGTTCTCAATATAGATACGTTATTTTGCCGGGAATTTCTGTCAAAACAAAATATGAATCAACCATATTTAGCCTAAATTAACCTAGCGGCTTTATTATATATTCTAAGATTTTTAAGTTGGATAGATCAGATCAGGTTAGGTTAAGTCAGGTTGGGTTAGGTTAGGTTAGTTTTGTTAATTTTGCCACTTAGAGGCTAGTTTATTGTGCCCCCAATACTCATCCTGTGAGCGGTAGCGCAAAGAGATTACAAAGTGGTGTTAGATGAGGTAGGTGGTTAAGTTAAGCTTCAATAGGTTAGGTTAGATTACGTCAGGTTGGGTTAAGTTAGGTTAGGTAGGTAATAAGTAGATAGGTTACGGTAGGTAGGTGGGAAAGTTAGGTTTGATTAGGTTGAAAACTATGTCAGACGAGGAAGTTTAAGGAGTTAGGTGTGTCAGGTTAGGTTAGATTATATCAGATTAGGTCAGATTGCGTCAGGTTAGGTTAGATTATCGCTCAGGTTGGGTTAGATTATGTCAGGTTTGGTTTAGGTGTAATAAGGTTAGGGTTAGATTACGTCAGGTTAGGTTAGATTGCTGTCGGAATTGGGTCAGACCCGTCAGGTTAGGTTAGATTATGTCAGGTTAGGTTAGATTATGTCAGGTTAGGTCAGATTACGTCAGGTTAGGTTAGATTATGTCAGGTTAGGTTAGATTATGTCAGGTTAGGTTAGATTATGTCAGGTTAGGTTAGATTACGTCAGGTTAGGTTAGATTATGTCAGGTTAGGTCAGATTACGTCAGGTTAGGTTAGATTATGTCAGGTTAGGTCAGATTACGTCAGGTTAGGTTAGATTATGTCAGGTTAAGTAAGTAGGTAGAGGTGGGTAAAAAAGGTTAGGTTAGGTCGGCAGGTTTTAGTGTAGGAGCTTAAGTAATCCCGTAAAAATTTCATGTTAATTTTTGACACCATACATTATAATAATCCTTATAAACTATGTTAAGGAACTGTGGTGTCATTTTTTCTGAACGGTTTATTATAAGTTTTATGCCTTTAAAGAAGTTTTATTAAAGAGCGGCGTAATGAACCACAGATGTATTACCATTAAGTCCTAATTAACTTAAAACATGACTAATAACCTATGAACATATAGTATTATATGATTACAATTTAACATAATATATCATGAATGCTGTTATAATATCATAAGTGTGTTACAAACATGGCTGCTCATATATGCCATCCTGTCTCTGGCAAAGAAGAGATTGCAGTAAGTAAAATTATTTGCTAAAGACAAATACTGGAAATTAAACATATACATATTACCATTATCTGAAAAGCCAGAACCACCGTTTTATATTTATTAAAGTTTGTAGTGTTATACATCATGTGAAGCTGAGTTACAAGTTATTATTTACGACATTGCTTCAGTCCTCGTCATCAGGAGTCTTCTGTAATACAACAGATTTACTTCACCTTGTTTAGGCATTTCTCATCATCTGCTTGACAAGTTACGCATCTCCTGATTGCATCATGCTATTCTTTCTGATTCTTTCTGTATGAACATGACAATGATCCATTCCTGACACCACATCTACATTAACAATTTCTGTATGATTGCTTCTGGAGCTGGTGGTTGGTCTGATATTACTAGTATGAAACAGTCATTGTCAATCTTCCAGCCATGCTCTAATTGTGAAAGCATTTCACTGTCTGCATCACAAGACCACAGAAGAGCTTGATACCTTTCTCTCAATATATGATACTTTAGAGTTGCTGCAGTCGCTGGTAGTTCTCCAGCTTCTGCCTGCGTTTTCTTGAAGAGATGCCATCTAAGTTATGACAGTTTAGTGAAAGTCATTCGTGGACAGTAGAGCTTAAATACAAATTCCTTTAGACCAATAAACATGTCTGCTGGAGGGCATTTGGTCTACTCAGCATCTTGAATGCATCTAGGACTTTTGTGTTAGATTTCATCAAAGTACTCCAACATGCTTTCTTTCCTTTGCCAACAAATTTTCCAATGCAGTCAGATCCTGTGAAGGCATGGAAACCTGTAAGGCTCTCTGCCCAATGTGTTTGTCGTCACTGTCTTTAAGCCATACTTGTATTTTCCGTTGAGGGGCTTAATTATGCCAAATATGATCATGTCTGTGATTGAGGCAAGAAGCGCAGTTCTTCCTCTCAGATGCACATATACTACAAACTCATGCTTAAGTTCTTCTGCACCCAGATAGCAATTTGATGGTTGAAGTCTTATTTTATGTGCTTTCCACGACAGAAGATTAACCTTGGACATCTTTTCCCAGATGCTCAATGGACCAACAATACGTTCCTTGACAAAATTTTCATAATTTTGTCTTCCAACTTCATATGCACATAGATTGTCATATTTGGCATTTTCTGGCATTACAGCTCCAGTTACCAAGTTTTAAAGAGCATCATTTTCCTGGGATTACAGTCACCAATAACATTGTGTAGCTTCTGTACATCAAAGAAAGGCTGATAGCTGACATTGAGCCGTAGAGAGCCTATGATGTTTCTGTTCTTTTGTAATCTTTATGAGTTTGATATTTTATGTAACGAACTTAATTTGAAAACCCAAATGGTAGTATATGATCTTTTATCACCTTAGACACTCTGTGCGTCATGCCTCTCAAGTGATTTTTTTCCTCTCTTACTTCTCTGGACAAATACGACCTTTATCCCATCAGAAAAAATATCACCATATATTTTCTTAATCTACAGGTGCCAAGGTTTAAAATGACGGATGGTGTTAAAAATTAACCTGAAATTTTTACGTGACCACATATTGTCTTGTTGAGTTTCTGAGAAAACTTCACGGCTAAATAGCGCCTCTGTATTGATAGCCGGTACATGTCGTAATATCCACCGCTCATAGTTAAATCTTTATGTCCGTTTATTTTGTCCTAATTTAAGTATCAAAGAGTGTTTTTATTTTTAAGTATCTTAAGTATCTTTTTTCCTCACTCTTAAGTATCTAAGTATGATGTTTTTTTCATTTTTAAGTAACTAACCATATTTTTGTTTTCATTATAAAATGTGATTGATATAGACAACAGAAGTAAATATCAGCTGGAGGTCGTAAACGAAGCTGATGTGAAGTATTTTGACTCACTGTTCCCACGAACTAATTGCTTCTCTGGTTTATACCGAAGAAATAAAACCGTCAACGAACCATCCCATTCAAATGTGTCTTAGGCGATACAGGGTGTTTAGGCGTCATTCTGATACCAAGAATGACTTTGTGTACTGTGGTGAAGCTGGGGGTAGGATAGGGTTGGGTTGGGTTGGGATGGGTTAGATTGTTTATTGTAGTATATTCTGTCGCATTTATAGGTATTCTGCGCCTTCTTTATTCCTTTCTTTTATCGCGAGTATTCTAAAAGTTTGCTTAATTACACCACCCCAGTGATAGTGGAAGAGAATGAAAATTATATATAATATTCTTTCTTACATATACCTTAGCTTGATTACAGGTAACACCAGGTAGTTACGTGACTTAAGAGTTTCTCTACTTCTGGCTGATCTGTTCCTGTAAGATTTTATTTTATTTATCCTGCATAAACTTCCACCTGTAAGACCTCCCACTTGCAAGACCTCCACCAAGACCCTCCACTTGTAAGATTTCCACTTGTAAACCTTATATTTCCATGAAATACTGCCTGGATTCACTAGTACCAAAAGCACACCCCTCTAGCCTGTTTACAGTAATGTTGAAGTATAGCAATGAAGACTCACAGTCATGGTTAGAAAAACAAAGATGCCAAAGAGTTTTATTATTTATTTATTTATTTATTTATAGCTTATTTTAGAATCCCCGAAAGTTAGAACAAAATGGCTGACGGGACTCACAAGCGGGCGATGTTTACAGTATGGACCAAGAATAAAAAATAAATGAAAATAAAATAAATAAATCGTAAATTGGTGCATTGTTTCTCCAGGGGTAATTATAGAAGTACAAATGTTCTCCAGCAGTGGGTAACGATCATAGCCACGTATAGAGCTTCTAACGCAGGTAGATTGATATAGATGCATTACCTGGAGTTAGTGGGTTACAGGGGCCTCCTACACGAAAATATTAAAGGTGTTTTTTCCTTCTGTTTGTGGCACTTGAGGTGTTTAGGTTAGGTTTAATTAAAATGGTTTAGTTATAATAGTTATATTACGATAAGTTAAGCTGAATTTAGAACTTTTGATTTGCATATATCGTGTTTTAGAAGGATTTGTTAACTAATAAGTTTAATTTGGATAAGTTTAGTTTAATTTAGATCATTTGATTTTACAAGGTCGTATTATAATGACTGGGAACCATATAGAAAACTGTTAGAGAAGTAAATATTTCTACGGCAGTGAATGAGTAAGTCAATAAGTGGTGTATAGAGCTGCTAACGCAACTTAAACGGTATATACTGCACATTATATGTTATCAGAGCTTTCCTGTTGTACGTAACCGCCTCCGTCAAAGTGTCTTACTGGCTCATGTGAAGATTAGCCTCTAGTTTATTTAACCTCAAGATTAACTACACTGGCACTGCCTGACCTGACCTGACCTTGACCTACTCCTACCCTACCCTACTCCACATTCTGCTCACCTCACCTCAATCCCAACCTAACTCTAACCCACCCCATCCTCCCAAGTAAGAAGTTAACATGAAGTTGAAATAAGCTGGAGGGTTACAATTTTTCAGGGAATTTTATCTTAATTCAACAATTTTGGTCAGGTGAGGCCTCACCTGCCTGGTGGAGCAGAGGAGGAGGACTTCATAACGCCTACAGATCATCGCCAACCCCAAGGCAGAGAGTTGGAATAATTTTTATGACTGTGCTTTGGTGTCACATCTTAACACCATAAGACTATTCGCCTCAATACAATAATACAGTAATTGATTATTGTATTCTAATAAAATTTACGGTGTATCTTGTGAACCAGATTTATTGTTTGACCTTAGTGAATGAGAAACTGGTTGAGGTGCATTGTGGTAAACATCCTTAAGAGCAGCTCTGTGTGTTCTTACGACCTCAAAGTAACACAAAAGGTAGCCAATATCTACCCTTGATCAGTCACTTTATGTAGATGTCAATTGTGTCATTTTTCTAGACTTAGTGCCCCCTGGAGGAGAAAGTAAATACAATGTTGATATATTTTGGTCACAACACACACTAGTAGATTATTTTTCCTTTTTAACGAAATAATTTACACTATGAAGCTAACTAATCATATAACTCAAAGATGGTAACCAATATGGCGTCGATATTGTTCACATACTCTATGATAAATAGATGTATTGTCTGTTTAATTTTAGGAAAGAATTTAATTTATAAACTTTTGAGAATCTGGATACAGGAGTTTTGTCTTTGTGTGTGTGTGTGTGTGGTGATGATGACGCATACTTTCCTCTGCAGTGAAAAAAATATCTTGACATTGCAAAGTTTAACTGTAAGCCGAAGGAACGTTTGTAATGTGACTTGTTATGTGAAATTGTAACTTGAAATTCTTTGTGAAAAAATATTTCCCTATAAAGTTTGGCAATAAATGAAGTATTACATCAAGGTGTAACTTGTAGTTCCTTGTGGAGTAATTACCTATGTGGACGATACAGCTACTCCAGGGTGTAAGACTTAGAGTAGAAAGTCTTTAGAC